>NW_024533902.1:0-67786 GCF_016097555.1 Gigantopelta aegis | reverse complement strand
TTATTCATTAAAGGGACCCAGCACTACACGGACTTAATTTACAAATGTTAATTGTTTACTCAAAAACAAGAAAAATTTAAATTTTAAAAATTTAGGGTTAATGAATTATGGAATGAAAAATGTTATGTTAATGGCAATGTAAATAAAAAATTAAGAATGAATAAGTATAATTAATTAATGAATTAGAATAATGAATGTTGAATTAATAATTTATGTTTTAAGTTTAATTTAAGGAATGTTTAATTGTTTTAAGGGGTGGTTGGTTTTCTGTTTTTGTCGTTGGTTTTGGGAATTTTTCGGTTCTTTTGGTTTTTTTTTTTTTGCACTTTGAGTTGACAGTAATGGGTCAGATAACATTAAATGTTTATCCCAAAATTATCTTAAATTGTATACAATTTTTAGCCAAGTTATTTATAGACTAAAACCAATACTTTAGACAATGAGAATTCATTTACAATATAAAAGGGAATTTCTAGGTTAATAATTTATATAATACATAATAATTCATTACTAATGTTTTATAATCTACAGTTCAATGTAAATACAATTAATGATGTAAAGTAATTCCCTGATAATATGCAGCATGTACTTGATTTGTATTTACCTTCAATACTGAGTTAAATGGGACATTTAAATTTTTAATATTTAAATTTTTTATCAACATTGATTTTTTTGTAAAACAATCGGCACCAACTACTTTATTAGGACCTCCCTTCTCAGGAATTTACCTGCTTACAATCTTCCGTAACTAACTCTCGCCTTCAGTTTACTCAACAAACAACCTAATACTGAAAATTAGGTAAGTACATTTACAAACCTATAATCTGTGAAAGGTTACATGTGAAAATGAATAGTTAATGAATTGAATAGAGAGATATAAGTTTAATAAATGGACCAGTATTATTGAAGCAGAAACTGGACAGATAGATAGATAAATGGATGAAAAGGCCGACACAAAATCCGACTAGATAGATAGATAACAAAAAGATTAATGAAACAAAATTCATGGAGATACAGTTTTGATCCAAAGACAACTAGAGAGTCTATAGCAGCTGTATTTCTGTATTTAAAAAACAATAGTTACATATGTACAAGATACAGCTGTTAAAATATATCATCTCTACTCATTTCTAGGCACATTACACTCACTGCCACTGGACTAGAAGGTAGTACCCAGTTTACAATCAAAATGTAACAATATACTTTGACCGTACCTGTAACTGTCTGGCCATATGGTGACACTATACCACCCCACGGATATACCGGAAATAACTCTCATCTGTACATCATTACCTTCTCTCAATGTCAGAGTAGCTGAAGGTAGTAGCGATCTATCTTCACTTTGCTAGCATACGGTCAGTTAGTCCACCATATTGCCTTCTCTGTGGACTCATAGCTTAAATGGCTGACCCTTAAGTGCTTATTAACATGGTTATACAAGTGGGTGGTCCCCCACTCAGTCAACCTCACAGGGCTGTTTATGATTTATCTATATAAATTAGTTTACTCATATCTTGAGCCTTATGTAATGTGAGATTAGTGGAAGTAATATCAGGAGTAAGATAATAGTTAGAATGAGATAAGAGCTACCTTCTCTATGTAATGACATAGTTCATTCTATATTGTGTATTAAATACACAATATTGTTATTACTTTCTACTATAAAGAGATATAGTTTATATTATATTAACAGTGATTTAGAAAGGGAGTTAGGAATATACATGTAATAATGAAGTCTTTACTCCATCTTCAAAGTCTTAAGTTGCTTAAAGCAATACTCTAATCTTTTAAATATTATATATATAATCTTAGGAAAAAATGATTAGGGAGTGTCTTGTTGATAGTATTAAATTAGAGGACAATAAATGTCTTATAGACTAATATGTGAATTGGACTATAGTATATTAATTAATAACCTATAATTTATTTTAATTAGTCATTGGATACGCTCAGTATCAAGGGAATACCTGCTATTCAATCGTTAGCAAGGTTTAAAAACCTTGCTAACTTTACTGAACTATCATTGAGAACATGGCAAACTTAGTGGACATTGGAACATCTGGTGCTAATTACCAGCAAATTATCAAAACTCAGTTCAAAACATTGGTATCCATACCACCCAAAACGGGACTAACGTTGACGGCTGAGGATTGTTAGCAATGTTACATGTAAGTATATTTATTATTATTAGAGTACTTTTAGTATGAAGGTGTCCTACATTATTAATATGGAACTAAAAGAAGTGTCCCAAATAAATGATCCTCATTTAACTGACAAATTAAATAATACAGTAAACTATTAATATTGGACTAAAAAAATGTCCTCAGTACTTAGTTTTGACCTTTAAATTTAAATCTTTTTCTTTCTTCTCCATAGATATAGCTGTGATATCCATTACAAGATTGGTGAATTCATTGACTGATTTACGTGGTCTTAATAAAATCATATCAGCAAAGTCTTATTATTATATCTCATCTACAATGACGAAATTAACTCAACCCTCTTTAATGATCTCTTTAATGTCTCTGATCTATGGATATATAGAATTATGTAAGTGACAACTTAAGACTGTTATCTATCTAACATCCAACCATCCATTTATTAACTATTGATCTCTACATCCATACAGTACATCCATCATTTCACTTTATCTATCCATTAAAATTTCATAATTTATTATTGCAGTCGGCTTACTTCTTTACTGGATTCAAGGATCTACGTATTGCAGATAACATCAATATATACAAATCTTAATCTAGTTAGTCTAGATTGGTTTAACTGGATTACAAAGAGTGGGTATAGCACGTATGTTCTTTAATGGAGCACTCTGCTATATCGGTACAAGTATACAGATGCTGCACTATAGTGGCAGGTGCAGTTCAGATATATATATATATATAATATATAAGCGTTAAGTTAACATGGTAATTCTTTATCTTGTTGTATTAGCTATAGTCCTACATTATGTTAAATATAGGTATCCTTTTAATATGCTAATACACTAATGCTTTTATCAAAGTAATGTAATGTTTGTAATTATGATCTTTTAATATAGTAGATTGTTAATATGTTCCTAGAATTTAATATTTTTTTCTTCATCCATTTCTTAGGGACTTGGGAGCAGTTACACATGGGAAGACTTTTGTGTCTAGGTGATTGGTCCATCTCGGACTTGGTTTTCGATCAGCTCATGTCTTAACACTGCCTCTCTGTGGTCAATACCTACCGACCTATCTGTCGACACACACTACATGTGGTCGTGTTCAGATAACTATTTGGAAACCAGCTTGTCCAGATTATGACAACTCTGTACAACCAATCCATGTCCAAGAATAATGGTGTCTGTACTCCTAAGTTTAACGGGTTGTTACTATTAAACCAATTACTTCTGTCACTGTCCTGCTGAGACAACTGGTATGAAACTGGAAACCCGCTCAAGCCTTGTCTCCTCCATCCATGTCCAAATGGAGGTACTGTTGAATCACCCAATAGACGTAGCGTGTGTCACTTCCCTCAGGATTTCTGGTGGACCGTGGCCAAACCAGTTACATCTTAAGGATCTTTTGATTTGACCCAACCCTTCTCGTTTTAAAGGTCCTTTGTTTTTTATGACCCTCTATTACATATAGAATACTAGGCTCTAAGACCAAAGTGTATTTTTATATAAGATTAACATACAAATTAAAATGTTCCTTTTTTCGTTATAATTATATTACAACCACAACATCACTTAGATACATTATATATGACCATATTTAGCAAGTTCCTTGTAGTGACCTCTATAACAGTGATGTTCATTTTTTAGTTTTTATTTATGAAGAATTTTTTTTATGAAACTATATCCTATCAACCTTAACGTAACATATTTGCACACAGCACTAATTTAAGTTTATACACTTCAATCTTCCATAGGATAATATCACCATACTTGTTACGTCTGACAGGACTCACCCAAACCTAATAATGTAAATGATTGTATACATGATCCCAGTTCACAGAAACTAACGCAGCTGGTTTTGCTGTGTTGCCTTAGGTTCATTTTCCACTAATGTGTTTCTGAGGAAAGTTCTTCTGCAGTTGGTGTACTTCGATTGTTCTTCTCTTATCTCATCAAATGTACGTCCCTTTTTTGTGGACTTGGGTGACAAAAACTCCCAACTAAATATAACAAACATCTATCATACACTACAATAATATAATATCCATTACCTTTAGAAAGTAGTGTTCCCGCCAAAGCAACAGGGTGATCAGCAAGTGGTTCCTTGATCTAATTTCTTTGCTTGAGAAATACAATCTTGTCCATCTATTTAAAATAAAGAAATTAATTATAGTGGACCATTAATTCTAATTATTAGACTAATTAATTACCTGGTTTATCAGCACTGATTTAATTGTCATCTCAAGAATAACATCAAATTCTAGAATATTTACGAGCTCTCGGCTGTTTGATAATGAGCCACTATCAGAAACTTTATCTTATAAAATACATTAATAATACATTATAAGACAGTAATAATACATTAATAATACATTAATAAATACAGTAATAATACATTAATAATAACAGTAATAATACAGTTTATAATACATAATACATTTAAGATAATACCATTAATAATACCGTTAAATTAATACAGTAATAATACATTAATTAATACTTAATAATACATTAATAATACATTAATATGGTCCATTGTATATAATCTAAATTAATGATACTATACCTCTTGTTTTTAAAATCACTTGAAACCTTGTATACCAGCTCTGTTAATTCAAAAAACATTATAAACTTTTAATTTTATTTCTTTTTTTTCATTTGTCTTTAAATTGTCCTCCTTGCCAATGTGCTCTCTTACTTGGTCCGCTAACTCTTGAAGTTTTCTAAGTCCATTATCTTTTTCCATGCCACTTTTGACGATATGAAGGACACACCCATCATAGAAAGTTCTATAAATGCTCCACTGTAAATAAAACAAGAGACGTCATTTTTGGAACAGACGCAGGAACACAGACCTTGACAATAAACAGTACAATAAATAACCGTGATAATGAATATAATTATTATTTATATCACTAATATATACTCAATATATAATAGAACTAGAAAACATATGAACTCCAATAACAAATTTTTTCAGAGAGTCCAAAGCCACTAATTTAAAATGTCTGAACAAGTTACACACCAGAAAACAACAATATATAATTTTAATCATTAAAGCAACATGTGCCCTTGTCTCACAAAATATCTCAATCCTAGAAACACTTACACTCCCAATGGTATACCTAATACATTAAAGCTATTATAATACAGTTTTCATACTGTGTACCATTTACCATCGAGCTATAGAATTTCTTCTACATTCAACAAGAACAGCTTCTCTGTCATCAGTCCACTCTTAGAAATATAATTATACTAATAATTAATATATGTTACAATGTACAAAATGTATAGCAGGATATGGAATTATCCGAAAGTATATGTGAGTATTCTAATTTATATTTCACATTGCTTTGTCATCTTTGGGTTTTATTCTTTTCTATTATAGATTATTTTCTTGTCCATTATTATGGACCTGTCGTGGAGGACCGCTGTGTCTCTGGTCATGAGAGCTGTGTTCATTGAGTCTGGACCTAAATTGCCAGCCATTTTAGTTTTTAGACACTAGGACAAACCACACGACCACATAAACTACTTGTATCGTGTGTGTCTATGCCTAATCAAATTTTTAACTACAAAAGAGCTTATCATATTCTTGGCATTCTTCTGCTGTCTCCACACGTCACACAGCGAGTTCTTTTGTTGACAAAAGAATTTATTACGATTTTATTACGAATTTCCACATCAAATTTAGGGGACTAATAAAAGTTAACGTTCTTTCTAAAGAGAAAAAGAATTGTTTTGTTAATTGAACTTGGCTAAGTTCAGCTCAATGATGTTTACTGTTCATTCATCAAATTCTTTCTACAGGGATTTGGTTGCTGCAGTTTGTGTCCTGCCTCATTTTCCATGTCAATCACCTGTAGTCCCGAAAACCAAAAACAATTATTATAAGTTTTATTTTCAATACAATTCCGTTCAAAACTCAACTCTGTTTCTGGTGCAATGACCAGATGATTGTCCACCCATGAGCATCCCCAGGATCCCACCACAGTACCCACAATGTGGAGGACCACCCAAAGCCACACGTCCACAAGAAACTCCAGGATGTTCCACAAGTTAAAAGCAAAAGTCCAACTGCCATGTCCACCCCAAAAACCTCCTGGTCTTCCGCCGCAGCGTCCAGGAAATCCCCACCCAAGGTTCATCCATAGTGTACATATCATGGTTTTTATGAGACCTGTCCCCGCCTCACAAATTTTCACAGAGATCATGAATCAGGGCAGTGACAACATTTGTAACGATAAACCGTACAATGGAACCATTAATCATCACAAATGACTCCTGGATGTAAGGTCCCTTCTCGCCTCCTTTGGTTTGTGGTCTTCAGTGCCATCTTTGGGGATCTGTTTGTTTTTGGGGATCCGGTTCAGCAGGAGGAAGGCTCACGGTGATGGTCATCTGGGCAGGGATGATGTTCACTATGGTCAGATCTACCAGAGGGCTTGTTCCCCCATGATGTGGACGGCCCCATGTTGTCCCTGGAATGGAAAAGGCCTCTCGCCTTCCTGGATGAGGATGCCAGAAACCTGGATGACGAAACCCCAGGAGACCCTTGCTGATTTTCTGTCTTCTGTCAGAAAAAAGAAGTTGTCAATTGCACTTTAAAATGGTCTAGTCAGCATATATTACACATAACATCACCAGCAGCCAGCTCACTCACTTTTTGAGAATATATGCGAAAAACCAGTTCCATCAAATTGCTCTAATGATCTCATGAGTTCATCGTCAGTGCTAATTCTAATACGATCTCCATCAGGAAATCTAATAGGAGATAATGATACTAACAATAATTTGATATGAAGGCAATTATTATTGCTTTTGTGTTATTACAAGAATAACTTGTATTTTCTTTGCTTTCAATATCCTAAAAATCTAAAGTAGCTTTTTGAGTGAGATAATCAAAGCTTGTCGCCACTTCTTGATCAATGGAGAATCGTCGAGTCCACTTGGCTCTTTTCCCAATTGCGATAAAGTGGAAGCTTCACCGTAAATTGCCATCAGGTCTTTTAAAGTCTAAATTTTGCTCTGCTTTCTTTCCAAAAAATTTTTTTCACTCTATAATTTCTTCCTTTTAACACTTGCAGTTTCGCTGGATGTGCGTAATATTGGTGTACTGCTCCGGTCTTAGTACTAAAGTGATAGCAAAAAATGTATTTTTTCTTTTTCTCAACCGCAAGCAATTTGATACGATTCAGGTCCCAAAAATACTCTGACTGCGCGATTTGTAACTAGTATTAGTACATTATGACGTGTTCCGTCTAGTCAGCATTTTCGTAAGACATCTAATAGTCCAGCATGCAATTTTATTTTTTAACAGTCAGCATTCCGTATGTGATCTAAAATAGCGTAAACATTTTTAACCCTATATGGACTTTCAGCAGTGGGGTGGGGTTGACTAGTAAATTCTAGTTTCGGTGACCGTTTATTTAACTGTTTCAAAATGTCTGAGCCATCAGACCTCATCCACCGAAAGCCTATGTTCCAGTAAAAAAGGCACTGCACTTCCAACAAGACCTAGTGAGCAAGATGGTAAGAAATAGGAATTTCCGGATGGACTGAGACTGAATAATTTAGATAGATGGAAAAACGGGTTGGTCGATTTTCATTTTACATTTTATCCAGATCCTCTTATTCCACCACGTCCACCTCCTGAGAGTATTCCATCTGAATCATGGATACTAAAGAAATGAAAAAGACAATAAGTAAAAAGGGGCGTGGACCACCCCCTTCTCCTCCTCCCCCATATGCAAACGGGCACTCTTTTTCAAATCAAGTGAGTTAAGATAATCTTTCATATGGTACCTGTACACCTAGCCACACACCCTGCTAATGTACATAATTTAATTATAATTGTTACATATTTCGTTACCAATTAGTCTGATAAAAGAACTAATGGATCAGTTAGCTCACCAAAAGGAGAGAGACTTGTCACAAAGAGTGTTCCACCTCGTTCCCGCTGCCCAGGGCCACCTTCCTACCCTGCTCCTAACCCCCAACATGTGAGTGCAACTAAATTCATTTAATGTCCTTTCTAACCAGTATCTCTCTTTGTCTCTTATAGTGGGTCCACCTCAAATAGGTCGTCCTAGTAAGCCTCCTTCTCCTGCACCTTTTGGCTCAAAAAAAAGTTAGACAGTCTATATTTTCAAATTACATGTACCGTTGGACTTTATTACAAATCTCTTCAATGCCCTTAATTACTACAAATTATTTCACAATTTCCTTTTCATGAGATTCAATACTCTTTCATTTGCCTATAATTGGGATAAATAATTATATTTATATAATTTTTATTTATTTTAGACTGAATAGTTACTATATTATCAGCTCAAACCAATTGATATCTGATTTACTACCACCTCCTTTAATACCACTACCAACAGTAAGTGAAAATATCAACTATAATTATCCACACACTACTAATAATAATTGTATATGTTAGATAATAGTCCTTCAATAAATGTACTATAGAGTCGAATTCTATTACTTACTATATCAAATTTGTTATATTAGTTTGTTATTAGAGTGTTGCAAACTGAAACGTAGAGTACCATTCATCATTACAAACTTTACAATGGTTCGTTTTTCCTAATACACATGATTTATTACTATATTTGGATTTATTACAATATAATTTTGTTTAACACTTTCAACTATGTAGTTAATAATTGAAATAACACTAACACTCAAATATTTGATTTTCCTAGCCACCTGAAGAATCAACTTCATGGTCCCCAAACCCCTTCCAGAACGAGTCCCAGTCTGATCCACCTATGCCAACAGAGCCCCCTCCAGAGCCTCACTGTTGCTATGAAACAAAGGCACCTCAAAGCCAAAGAGATCTTCCACCACTTTGATAGTGGACGATATATCCTAATAAAAAAAATGGTCCCAGTCCGTCACGTCCTCTTCCCTCCAAGACGAGGTCCAGCTCCACCTAACCTTCTCGTTCCCTCCTACTGTTAATCAGCTGACTAACCTCATCACATCCAATTGAGAGAAGTTTTGAATTCAAGAATCTACAGAAAATCAATAAAGGTTAGAGTAATTGCTGTAGTCTTTTTATTTCTTCTATCAATCATTTCCATCTTCTTTTCCGTTACATCCCCGTTTCATCTGCCTATTCACCAGTGTTATTATCTCCTCTCCATTCCATCCTTTCCATTTGGTAATCCGTCTCATGTGTTAGTTCTCGCGAATCTTTAAAGGTGGTAGCATTTCGTAAGGCACCCCCTCTTCCTAATAATCGTCCAAGACCTCCTCCTCCTTATCACAAAAAGCTAATCAAAAGAAGAGGAAACAGATTTAATAGATCTTTCAACAAAAATAAAATGACAACAACTCACAAAGGAGAACTCTTAATTACAACTGAATCACCTAATGAGCTACCAGCTCTAATGATGATCCAAAGTGAACTTCCTTCAACCAACTGAAGTCAAAGACCATAAATTGAACAAACCGAAAATTCAACTAAAAAGGTAGCTTCTTGTTAACCCCCAGCTCCTCGTTCAGACCACCGCCTCCAAGGTTTCCCTAGACCCGTCAGGAGCAGAAAGAAGATATCAAACAAGACTCAGAGAAGAATGAACCATCTGAAACAGAGACAATAAGACCAGCTGCTCCTTCTAAACCTCCCTCCCCCAATGGTCGCCCAAGACCCCACCACCTCCACTGAGCTAAAAACGGAAAGATGAGAAGAAAGTAAGACATGACCACAACCAGAATCAAAAAACAGCTGTTCCTACTACTTCCTGTTGGTAGTTTTAAAGTCACCAGCTTCACCAGTTTTAGCAGAAGAAGGCAATAAACAAGAAAGGTAGAAAGATTTCCACCTAAACCAACACCATCATCTGTTCCTTTCTAAACCTCCCACCCCCCCCCACTATTCGTCCGAGCACCACCACCTTCCACGAGCTGAGCGAGAAGATGTAGAGGAAAGTGAAGACACAACAGATCAAAAACCCAGCTCCTTTCCTCTATCTCCTGGTAGTTCTTAAAGTCACCAGCTTCACAAATTGACGAAGAAAGAAGCTCTACACAATAGAAGGTAGAAGATATTCCACTAAACCTCAACACAGCCCTGTTCCTTCTAAACCGTCCCGCCCCCACTAGTTTCCGAGACCACCACCTCCACGAGCTGAGCGGAAACTGTAGAGGGACAGTAATACAAACTCACAACAGATCAAAAACAGCAGCTTTCCTTCTCCTCCTACTCCTGTTTGTTAGTTAAAGTCACCAGCTTCACATCCCTAAATTGTAGCAGAAGAAGGAAAAAAAGAGAGAGGTAAGAAGATTTCTCCACCTAAACCAACACCCCCAAACTGTTTCCTTCTAAACCTCCATCTCCCACTAGTCGTCTCACGAGACCCACCACCTCCACGAGCTTAGCTGAAAGATTGTCTAGAGGAAAGTAAGACAGACACAACAAATCAACAAACAGCATCTGTTTCCTACTACTCCTGTTTGGTAGTTTCAAGTCCACCATTCTTCCACAAGTTGAGCAGGAAGAAGCAATAAACAAGAGAGGTAGAAAATATTCCACCTAAAACCAACACCAGCAGCTGTTCCTTCTAAACCTCCCCGCTCCACTAGTCCCGTCCTGAGACCACACCACCTCACGAGTCTGAACTGAAAGATTTAAGGAAAGTAAGACAGACACAACAGAATCAAAACAGCAGCTGTTCCTCCTACTCCTTTGGTAGGTTCAGTCACCAGCTTCACAAATTGAGCAGGAAGAAGGCAATAAACAAAGAAAAGGTTAGAAGATTTCCACCTAACCCAACCCAGCAGCTGTTCCTTCTAAACCCCTCCTCCTCCTATTAATTCACCAAGACATCCACCTTCAAAAGATGAGCCGGAACCCACACAAATAAGACGCACATCAACTCTAATGATATAGAATTGAAACAAACAGAAGAAGTTTAAGGCCACCTGCTTTCTAATAAACCTTCACCTGTAGAGTCCTGTCAAAACCTCCGAGCTCACACATAGCTTTCGTTCTAGACCTCCCGCTCCACCTACTGAGAAGAAAAAAGATAAGATCCACACTGACATGGTTAAAGAATCAAATACCGAAGTAATCCTATGTCCCTACCTGTTCCCTCTAAGGCCTCCTGCCCCAGCTAGTCGACCCCAAAGCACCACCTTTTCAATTGAGAAAAGGAAGATGATCCACAAACCTGAAAGAGACAGAACTAGGGAAGCAATCAAAATCTGTTAGTAAACCTCCACCTCCTCGAAAACGCCAGACCTCCTTCAAAAGTTATCCGGAAAATTAGAAGAGGATAGATGAGATTGAAAATCTCAAGAGTTTCAGCAAGCTTCTAAAAGCTTCAGCAGATCAACAGTTCCTGTTACACGTGCAAGACCTTCCCCTCATTAAATACTAATGATCAAAAAGCCACTTCCCACCCAAGGTAAGATCCTCCTAGGGAAGTCTTCCAATTTCAGAGCGGAGCCCTCAACCCTCCCCTACCCCTCAACATCATAAGACCTCCACCAATTGAAAAAATTGTCACCACCAAAAGTAGAACAGAAACTGAAAGATAAAATCAATGAACACCCCACCCTCTCCTACAAGAACCCCAAGTTCTTCACCTCCAATACTACAAAACCTTTTGAAGGTTTTTCAGATCTAGATTTAGCAAATTCACACCACCTCCTGGTCTTCCAAGTGGAACAATCCTCCTACGAAAACTTAAACCACCACGTCCTGGGATTTCCCCTTCTAAGAGACAGAAATAAATACCACCAACCTCCTAGGTAAATTTCACCACCTACTTTAGTATTTACTCTCTTTTTTTTCATCTCATCTCCCCTCTCCTCTATCTTCACTACTCTCATCTCTCTCTCTCCTCTCATCTCTCTCTCCCTCTCTCTCCCAACTTCTCCTCTCTCTCTCTCCTCTCCTCTCTTCCTCCCCTCGTCCTCTTCTCTCACACCATATCTCAGACCTCTCGGTCCACCTCCTGGTCAATCTCCTCGCCCCTCTCTTCTCTTCCTCTCTTTTTCTCCATCTCTCCTCCTCTCTGCTCCTCTCTCCTCTCTCTCTCTCTCTCTCTCTCTCTCCGTTCACGTCTCTCTCCTCTCTCTCTCTCTCTCTCTTCTCCCTCTCTCTCTCTCTCTCTGCATCTCTCCTCTCTCTCCCTCTCTCTCTCTCCTCTCTCTCTCTCCTCTCTTTCTTCTCCTCCCCTCTCATCTCTCTCTCTGTGTACCTAATCTCCAAGCAGCTCCCAGAGGAGGACATCTAGAGGAGGAGAGGTCAGTAGTAGTTGCTATAGTTTAACAATAGCTAAACAACATCGCTTATGGGCTAAGGATGTTCCTCCTGCCTCCTTTCCCCCTCCCTTTACCTCCAAGAAAACTCAGACCAGGTCATCAATTATATAGATATGTGGTTTAGTAAAGTGTTAGAAATAGTTACACATATAATAAAAATAATTTATGATATTGTTTGTTAAAGTTATACAAAGGCAGGACAAGTAGATTTATACAACTATAAATATGCGTTAATGACAACATTGACAGTTAATTATAATTAATATTAATATCTATTTTATTTTAGATGTAATGTACCCAACCATGGTAATGCTAAAACAAACAAAGGAAAGTGGGAACTAAAGTGATGAGTTATTTCATATTATGTAAGTTAATTGACTACAATTGCTATATATTATATTGTAACTGTTCTATATTATAGGAGGGTGATGTTATTGAGTTAATAGAAAAAGTAGGATGAGTATTGTTTTTGGGTCGTAATGTTGATAATGATAATCAAGAAGGACTTATTCTCTCTAGTGACATGAAGATTGTCAAAAGATTACCTGGACAAGATACAGTGGTAAGGAGTTTGTGTCTTTAGTCTCTCCAAGTTTTATGTAGCACACAAACAGCCACCTTGTCTCTATCTATCCCCTTTTTCCCTTTCTCTCTCTCTCCTCTCCTCCTCTCTCTCTCTTCCTCTCTCTCTCTTAGGCTGAAGGTCCTTTGTCCTGTAAGCCATGAACACTTCGAAGGCATGAGTTATTTTTCATACAAAAGTAACTCATCAAATCTTTTTATTTTTTAGTGTCCATTCTGATGAATTATCATTTAAAGAAGGTTCTTTAATAATGTTGATATCACGTATCGGAGATGATTGGCTTAGAGGGCAATTACTGACAGGAGAAACAAGGAATCTTCCCTAAAGAACTTTGTAGAAGTAGTGGTAAGTAAAACATTACCATAACTCACATATATTCAATCCATTGATCATTGTGCAGGAGGATCTCCCACCTGATGCTGTAGAAATTCTTTCTCCAGCTGCCTCTACCTCACCAGTACAAGACTATCCAATACCAGAGTATGAGTATCTCTAGTATAGATCGCACTATAATTTTATACTAATAATATAATAACAATAGATAGTAATGATAATAGATGATACGATAATAATGTATCTATTGACAACACTTTCACTTTTTTTGGGGGCATTGTTCTCTGTTATTTCTTCGATAGTGGACCATACTGTGTTGCCATAGAAACTTTTGTAGCTGAAGGTCCTGATGATTTATCGTTTGAGATAGGCGATGTAATTGAGATAACAGAGAGGATTGATGAAAATTGGTTTGAGGGGTACCACCCATGGCCAATTGGAATGTTTTCCACAAGTATTTGTTGATGTGAAAGTAGACACACCAGTTGGTCTAGTTGTGGAAAGGCCTGATAAGATGGTGGAGATGAAGATTCAAACATGGCAACAGCTGTCAGTGACTTGATGGTCAAGAAAGGAGATTTGACTTTCAAGGTACAATAGATAAATGGAAGGATGGTTGAGTGATGATACACGGTGGGATAAATAGATAAAGAAATGTCTAACAGATTCAGACGGACATTATATTATATTAATAAGTTATTTAGTTTAACTTAAGACTTTTTTGTTTACTTATTTATAGGAAGGTGACAAAATTAAAGTTGTTTCAAGAATAATGATGATTGGTTGTTTGGTGAACTGAATGGTCAAAAAAGGGATGTTCCCTTGAACTTTATTGACAAAATACCACCTGAAACGTTACCAATGAAATCAGAAGGAGGAAAAGAAGCCACCAAATATCAACCAATGTAAGTAGATTTTGTAGTCAAGAAAATCTTTATTTAAAGTTCATTGTTTTTTAGAACACACACATTTGTTAAGAGTTTATAAATACCTTACTACATTAAAATACCTTAGCACAGTATGATAGTTCAATCATTATGTTACAAATATTCAATTTAATGCGTCATATTTCCCTTTATATCTAGACTGGTAAATGTGAAGCGTTTTTATGATTATGAGTCAGACAATGATAGTGATTTAACATTGGTTGCTGGTGAAATTATCATCACTACAAATGGATTAATGAGGAATGGATGTATGGAATGATTGGAGATCGTCAAAGAATGTTTCCTGTCAGTTTTGTCAAAAATATTGATGAATTACCGAAGGAAACTGCTCAGAAAAGTCCAACACAATCTGTTCAAAGTAATGATACATTTGATAACTATGTCTTAAGTATTTATTGTGTTCTCTCTCTCTCTCTCTCTCTCTCTCTGCATGGAACATGCAACATAGGCACCCAAAAAAAAGTACTAAAACCACCAACTAAACTTCTTCACAAAGAAAGGACAAGGAAACAGATGATGATCTTTTACCAAAAGGAATTGCAACTCGTGATTTTGAACACAGGATCATCAAGTGAAATTGCCATAAGAGTATGTTAAAAATTAAAATCTAAGTCATATTACCTCCTGTATCTAGTTATTACATGTACATATTCTCTTTATTACTAATAGGAAGGAGACACTCTTATTTTACTAACCAGAGAAGGTACTAAGTGGTTTATGGGAGAAAATACAAGAACAGGAGACATTGAAAATTTCCCTGTAAACTATGTTAATGTTATTACTCCTTTGCGGCCATAGCTGTACTCACAATTTATTAAAAAATATTACAACTATACAGCTGTTGCTACATCACATGACATTAGCATGATTATCGCTTCAAAAAATCTGATTTATATTAATAAATTAGTTAATTAATTTAATTGTATGTTTAGTTTATTAATCATTCAAAATATAAATGTTAACTAAAATTTGATATTGTTAAGGTTTGTTTCTATTAATATTACTTACAATAAAACTATTGTTCAGTTACTTGGATTTGATAAATACAACTTGTATTATAATTATTAGAAATGATAATTATAATAATTCTTCCAAATAGTTGGTCATTCAATTTTGGAATACGTTGATAATATCATCAGTTGTTTGAATTACTGTGACATTCTTTCCTCAATAACTATGAAATAAGTCAACTATATATAAGAATGCACAATTCTGTATAAGGTAATTAATTATCTAATTAATATAATGTCTCAGCCCACACAACATTGTATACACAGTACAGAGGTCAGAAGTTCTAAATTCTTAACTTCATATGAACTAAAACAGTGCTATGGCTACTTTCAATGTTCATCGATCTTACAGTATGAGTCAAGAAATGGATGTTCCATTTCCTCCTGGTCTGTGGAAGCCAGTCAAGTTATTTTATCATCCGTCAATGAAAAAGTTAGCAGAATCAATAGTTACAAGAGTTACAGAGAAAAAACTTAGAATGGGAAGAGTATGGTAAGTGAGGATACAAAGACAGGTTATCAAATGATTATAGACATAATAGATGTGTTTACTGTTTCTCTTTGACTTTCCATCAAGATATGTTAATATTTTCTCTCTCTTCTCTCCCTAGGATATATATTCGTTCTGTGAGCTCTGTGACACTATCCAATGGGATAGATTTCGTGATGGATGGCCGAATATATTTATTAAAAAAGTAGAAGAGATAGCAGGAAGAGGGAGGTAGATGTTAATCACTACCTGTTAACATAAGGAGTTGACTTTCTTTAGTTATTTTTGTGGCTAGTTTTCATACTCCTGAAGTGATATTGAAGAACTGTCTTTAATATATTCATTCCCCAAGGGTAACTCAAATATGCCAACAATGTAGGGACATAGTTATAAGTTAAAAGGTCATGTATAGGTTCAAAGGTCATAGTATGAGGGTATATATTATTATTAGAAGAAAAACATTGTTTTCCTTTGTACTTTAGGTATTTGGTAAGATCATTTCGCCTCATTCTTGCTTACTTTCCAACAGCTACAATGGAAAGAGTTGATAAAGAGGACAGATTGTCACAGCTAAAGTCAGTACATACCACTAGTACCTCCTTAATTTACCAATATACTTTATACTATATTGTATGACTTCTACTGTATTCTTATTAGAGTGTAATGGCTTTTCATTATAAGTACTGCATACATTTATGAAATAGATGTTCTCTTCTTTTTATTAGAGTTTAGCTACAATGTTGTCTGTGATACCACTGGCTGCTAGAGGACCTGCTCAAATCTTTGTTTTTTTGATATTCATGCACTTCGGGAAAGTTTCTATTTTTCTGATCAAGTCATCCAAGGTACTTGAAACCTGAGAAATTTACACTTATCTTTGATCTTCTTCATTTAGGCTATTAACATTTATGCCATATCTTATTAAAGAACTTAAAAAGTTACCTGATGTTAATAATCTTGCTATAGCTTTCCCTGATGAAGGAGCTTATAAAAGATTTCACGTCTCCTTTGAACAATGGCCTATTATTACTTGTAGTAAAACTAGAAATGGTGACCAGAGAAAAGTTGTCATTAAAGAAGGTTTTTAATAACAGCACTGTATATCGCAGAGAGGAATTGTACATAGTATAAAATAGACATGTGCTCTCTCTATATGTTAATAGTATCTAAAACTAATTGTATGAGATTGTTATAAAACAGTTATCTACCTTAATATGGTGGTAAAGCTGATGTTAGATGTAATTGAATTATTGTATCTTTTAATTATGATGAAAACTGTCTTGACTTATCAACAATGAGATTAAATAATATAAATTAGTTTTAAAGTGTATTATTATTAAGAGTATAACTTTGTTATTGAGTCTGTTGTTTTATATGATTTCAATTTTTCAGGTGATCCTAAAGGTAGACATGTTGTTATTGTTGATGATCTTGTACAAACAGGAGGAACTCTAATGGAGTGTGCTAAAGTAAGTTTGTCCCTTAATTATTACATTAATCATTGTTTAAATTCCAGGCTATAAAATTACAAGGAGCTACTGATATAAGTCTGTTTGTTACACATGCTGTGTTTCCTGAGAGATCATGGGAACAATTTACAACAAGTGATCTTCAATTTGCTAATTTTTGGATCACAGACTCCATTCCTCATGCTAATGAAATATCTCAACATAAACCATTTAAATGTTATCACTGGCTGAGGGTATTGTTGAGGCTCTTCTTTCATTTGATCTCCTGCAATAATAAATATTACCAAACTGTTATTATAGTAAACACCAAACTATTATTATAGCTATAAGTATATCTTTGTAATAATATATGTATGTTGCTGTAATCTTGTATTTCTAAATTTCATTCTAGATATATATTGAGTGACTACAGATATGTAATTGAGATTGACTTCCTTATTTGAATAGTTAACTTCAAAGGATGTTATTACCAATATATATAATATATCAATTTCATTTCCTTGTTAGAAATATTTTCTAATTACTATTAGGGAGGAGCATATGATTTCTAGGTATTGTAATAATTAAGTTATATGAATGTGTAAAAAAGTCTAGATAAAGGAAATATAAATTAGTTTAAATTGATTTATATAATTTACTTAGATAATTTGTTTTGAAACAATTCTCTATTGAAGATCAAGAAAAATATAAGTAGTCATATATTAATACACACAACAATAGATATACATATTTTGTAAATTTAAACTAATTCAAAATGTATTATTTAGTAGTTGTAATTATATTGGTTATCTCCATCTTGTGGTTCACTTCGTATGTCCTTTGTGATGACCCAAGGATAGCTATTTTACCAACAAGAAGAAAAAATAATAATAATTAATACAACTACTATTATTAATAAAAGTCCTGATACTATGGTAACCAATATCAATGCTATGTCATTGATGTCTTTAGACTGTAACACTTGTGTAGGAGAAGTAGTAAGGCTGCTACTTGTAACAGACAAAGTATGAAATGAAGTGAAAAGGTAGTTTGTGGAGGTGTGACTGGTATAAGGACTCATGTCTATCTTAAACACTTTCCATCATCATTTGTGTAGATGTCTGGTACTGTTACTTGAAAATGATGAAGATGGAGGTTAGATAGGGAGTTGATGATTTGGATGTGAGGTAGTGAAGATAGAGCTGTGAAATGTCTCACTTATCTTTAAAGTAACACTGTCATGAACTTCAATATTGAACTCCTTAATAACAGCTATACAAGTATAGTTTCCTTTATGATCTTCTGATGTTACATTGTGTAGTAATGAAATGTATTGAAAGAAATTGGGGGTTGATTCTTGTTGAGGTTGTAGTTCCCTTATTGTACCATTTGTCATTTCATGTATTATAGTAACATTAGTTTTTAAATAGACCAATATCACTATATACTAAACAAGTAAGAGTAACTGTACTACCAGAAACTACTGGAGAGATAGAAGGAGTAATGGAGGCTGTTACACAAAGAGATGGAACTAGTTCAGGAGCTGTATAAAACAAAAAGAAGTAAAAAGACATACATTGCTGTTCAAAATTTCATAACCTCTTACCTCCTATGTCAAACTTTACTCTATAACTATATGACTTTTCTCCCATATTGTTTTAGCTATACAAACAAACACAAAACTCTCTATAAAATGACTGCCTGTGTTTGGTATCAACTGTAATGTTGATAAATGTTCTCCAATAGGTGTTCTCCAATGATAGGTGCTCTCCAATCCACCAATAAATGATCCTCCAGTATAAAATTGCAGAAAAAAACTCATCCAATGATAGAGAAGAGTACACAGCACAGAGAGGAGGTGGAGTGTTAGAGTTTATATTGAAAGGTAATCTGATGGTTATTGATGTCCCATTTGGTAAAATGAATTCTATTGGTTCATAATCTGTAATCAATAAGAAAAAACATCAACAATATGACAATCCATTTGTCCTTCCTTCCATCTATTTATCATCTATCTGTCCATCTATTCACCTATATCATACATACCTTTAATACTGACATAATGTATCTCTATTACTGTATTCTCACTAACACATAGGAACTCCCTTGATCTTTTGGACTAGACACTGTTATAACTCCACCCACTACAGGTACTAACTCTGTAGTATTAGAGAGTACTTTATTTAAAGTACTAACACAATTAATAGTGATATTATCCCCAGGTAGTCCACATAATGTCGACTAGTTGTAATGTTACTAGCTAGAGTGGTAGAGAGAAATATGATCATGATATTCTGCTACTATCCTCTCTCTCTCTCATTCATTCATTCATTATTAAGTGACTATTATATATTACATATCATTATATATATATAATATATAAATATTATAATATACTACTATTTGATGATGCACAAGTGTCTGTTGACTGTATCAGACTTCTGAGAAATGTTATTGTGAATCTGTTACTGTAAGTGTAATGCCCTTTTTATCCTATCAGTCAATTATAACATCAAAAGAACAAACAAAACAGTCCAGCAGGATATGGTTATAGCAGTCATTAAGATGAAAGATCATAATTTATTAAGTAGTACTGCTAATATTAACAATATAGTGTACTAACTTACCTATAGGTATAGCTGTAACTGATATATTCTCACTGCAGTGATGAACATAGGACTTTGTCTCTATTAACTTGTGTAGTTCATTTAAAGTATAGTTTTGTCTGTTATAACATTGACAAGTATATATACCATAATGTGCTTCAGTTATATTGTCAATATTTACTATTGAACTAGTAGAAGTCACCACTTTATTAACATTATATAGTTGACTTCAATATTGCCTTCAGTCCATATCAACTCTTGACCTGATAATAAGGTAGCATTGATAAGAGAACAAATGAGACTAAGCGATTATTGTCTTCAAATACAGCACTGACAGAGAGAGTATAATCATCATGAGGCTCTGCAGGGAGAACCAGTAAACATAAATAAATTTTGCTGATTCTTTAAACTTAGTTACACATTTAGTACCTGTAGGTTTTGGAGTACTACCATCAGTACATTGTTGGCCAACAGCAATAGAATACGAGAAACAGTAGTAAACACAACACAGGAGCCACTAACATCTTTCTACGTGGTTAAAGTTAATTTCCTGGTAAGGTCATAAGGTCTCACTGAAGGCAGTCCAACAGTCAAAGCAGTTATATTATTATTATTATTACTATTATTATTAATATCCGTACCAAAATGATTTGTTGAGGTGAAGCAAATAATTAAAATATCTATAACATAAAATCAACATTGGTTTATGTTTCTATTTTCTACTATAAAGTGGATAGTTTTATTGTTTTCAGTTTCATTACATAATATTTTAACTGAATCAATTAATTATACAAATATTTAAAATTGTCCTTCAATATTATAACTAGTTTCCTATATATAACAACTTACAATACAAAAAAGAAAAAAAGAAAACAAGAAATACACTAAAATATCAAAAAATATAATTTCATATATAACTCAATGTTAAGAAATGATGTAGGGATTTTCCATAGCTACTTTGTCCTTCGTTGTTGTTATTTCATATCTTCTCTGTGAAGACCTTAGGACAAGGTTAACAACAATTACAGACATAATAGCAATAATTAATACTATCACTATTATTATAAAAACATGGTACTATGGTGACCAGTATCAACTGAATTCAATGATGTTTTTAGACTGCAACACTTGTGTGGGAGAAATAGGACTGTCACTATAACAATTAATGGTAAGATGAAGTAAACATTGAAGTCGTTGGTTGTGGATTTGAGTAAGTAGATGTTGTGTAAGAAGTCTTGTTTATTTTAAAATAACACTTTCTTCAACTTTTATATTGAACTCTGTAATAACAGCTCTACAAATGTATTCTCCATCATCTTCAGTTATACTTATATCATGTAGTGTTAATATATAACGATCAGATTGAAATAAATTGAGTGTGAGTCTGTTGAGGTTGTAGTTCTCTTATTATACCATTTGTCATTTCATGTATTATAGTAACATTAGTTTTTAATAGACCAATATCACTATGTACTAGACAAGTAAGAGTAACTGTACTACCAGAAATTACTGGAGAGATAGAAGGAGTAATGGAGGCTGTTACACAGAGAGAAGGAACTAGTTCAGGAGCTGTATAAAACAAAAAGAAGGTAAAAAGACATACATTGCTGTTCAACATTTCATAACTTCTTACCTCCTCTGTCAAACTGTACTCTATAACTATATGACTTTTCCTCCCATATTGTTTTAGCTGTACAAACAGACAGAAGGTTCTCTCTATTACATCATTGCCTGTGTTTGGTATCAATTGTAATGTTGACAAATGTTCTCCAATAGGATATCTCCAATGATAGGGATATAATCCACCAATAAATGATCCTCCGATGTAAAAACTCAAAGATAATTCCTCAATGATAAAGGAGAGTACACAGCACAGAGAGGAGGTGGAGTCTTTGAATTTATGTTAAAAGGAATTTTAATTTTCATTGATGTTGGTAAAATAAATTGAACTGGTTCAAAATCTACAATAGAAAAATTGATAATATTCAAATCTTCTATTTCTCTATTTTTGATCATTCATTTATACCTTTAAATTTACATAATGTATCTCCATTACTGTACTCTCGCTAACACATAGAAACTTCCCTTGATCTTTCGGACTGGGACACTGTTATAACTCCACCCACTACAGGTACTAACTTATAGTATTAGAGAGTACTTTATTTAAAGTACTAACACAATTAATAGTGACATTATCTCCAGGAGTATCCATATAATGGTGTTTAGGTTATAATGTTACTGGCTAAAAGAAAAGAGATTTTATGCTAATATTAACAATATAGTGTACCTATAGGTATAGCTATACTAATATATTCTCACTGCAGTGATGAACATAGGACTTTGTCTCTATTAACTTGTGTAGTTCATTTAAAGTATAGTTTTGTCTGTTATAACATTGACAGGTATATATACCATAATGTGCTTCAGTTATATTGTCAATATTTAATATTGACTATAGAAGTCTTTAAACAACATTTACTATAGTTTACTTCACATTGTTCAGTCCAATATTTGACCTGACAATAAGGTATTGATGAGAAACAAATAGACTAAGTCGTTTATTGTCTTCAAATCTGTCAAATTTATTAATCATCATGAGGCTCTGCAGGAGACCCAGTAAACATAGTAAATGCTGATTCTTTAAACTTAGTTACACATTTAGTACCTGTAGGTTTGGAGTACTACCATCATACATTGTGGTGTTTAGTTATAATGTTACTGGCTAAAAAGAAAAAAGAGATTTTATGCATATTAACAACAATATGCAGATAGCTGAACTAATATATTCTCACTGCAGTGATGAACATAGGACTTTGTCCTCTATTAACTTGTGTAGTTCCATTTAAAAGTATAGTTTTGTCAAACATGACAGGTATATATACCATAATGTGCTTCAGTTATATTGTCAATATTTAATATTGAGAGAAGTCACCACTTTATCAACATTACTATAGTTGACTTCAACATTGCCTTCAGGCAACTCTTGACCTGATAATACGGAGAACAAATGAGACTAAGTCGATTATTGTCTTCAAATACCACTGACAGAGAGAGTAATAATCATCATGAGGCTCTGCAGGGAATATATATAAAATGAAATGATAAATTGAATGATGGAGGGAGGGATAGATAGATTCCTGGTTCTGTAGAGCATAGAAACTAGTGAACAAATGAAGTCTCTTTACCTAATGATTCAATTTTGTTTCCATCATTACAATGCTGTCCATTACAAAGAGAGAGAATGTAGAGAAAACAAAAAAGGAGTCCAGTCATTTCTTCCTCACTTAACTATAACAATATATCACAACTAAGTAGCAAGAAGCAAGTGTTGCACAATATATGAGCAGATGTCGTCACAAAGTCAACAGTATATTTCTCTAATTATATCTGGCCACAAATTATATATAACAGTGGTCATGTTACCTTTATGTCATCATCTCATATATCCTATAATACACAAACAGTACTTTATCTCTAAAGATCTGTTTACATAGTATGCTATTTCCTCCTTAATAATAAAATATGATGTCAGCATTCTTGTATATGCTCAATTACATATCAAGTAGAAAATAAATGTATTATATAAATGGTCTATGACACGGTTGGTTGATACTATCATAATATCACACACATTTGATAGATATACTAATCAGATACAATATTCAGCAAAGAATTTGAGAACAATATAGTCATGATCACAACATCTATTAACCAACAACTTGGTAGTTCTGCATGTTGATTATATTATGATTGATGTACAAAGTATGCTATCATGAACTAGTCATGCAAATATCTAAGTTCTGATATTTCGACTTGTTATTTAAAATATTTTTTCCAATAAATGAAACATTAAAAGGTTTAATATACAAATTGTGATAATTGTAACCTTATAGAAGACGAAGTTTGCCTTTACAGAAATTACTTTAATTATCATTGTTATTAATAAAAAAAGATATTGTTTGATCTGTTTATGACATAAGTGTATTACTCTTGAGAAGACAATTGTGTTACGTCTGTGCTTGGAGAGGGTTACGATGACGAAATGAAAGCTCACCAAACTCAAGAATGAGTCAGCAAGAATAGGATTTCCTCTGCTAATAATTCTCTCATAGCCTTTGTACTTGCTTAACTAAAAAGAAAACAGTCTAGGTAAGTTTTAGTCTAGAGCATACAATGGCAATGACTATCCTTAGGTCAATGTGATAAGTACTGATGGTTCAGAGCACTAGTCTATCCTAGAGCTTACTACTGGTAGCTATCCTAGGTCACTGTGGTAAGTACTGACGTTCACTAGTCTAGAATGGTAGCTTACTAGGTCATTGTGGTAGTACTATCCTAGGTCAGAGTGGTAATTGTAGTAGTAATGTTTCACTAGTCTAGAGCTTACTAATGGTAGCTATCCTAGGTCATTGTGGTAAGTACTGATGTTTACTAGTCTAGAGCTTACTAATGGAAACCATAATATTCATGTACCTGTGGAAATGCTCCAGGTAGATATGACGTCAGACGTGACAAAACTTTGATGTCGTGTTTATAACCAGAGATGACATGTTTACACGAGCCTCTTCCTCCTCTTTATTGGACTCATTTTCTTGCCAAGAGAATAGCGTAAACTAAGTAACCAATCACAAGCTAAAAATAAACCCAGCTGGAAGAATAAATGGACAAGATAGTCAATAATATAGTTAACAATTATATAGTGTAGTTATTAAAAAAAGATGAAAGCTAATATATGGAGACTTTATTAACATTACAATGATATAGATCATAAGACAAAGGGATGGACTGTCCAGTAAAATAAATGTACAGTCAGCAGATACAAATTAATATGATATATAATATAACACAGTATATAATTATTCCATAGCTTACTAATGTAGATGATCTTCAGATGCCATATTTGATCACAAGTCTTGAGGGAATGACTGGCTGTAGCACAAAGCTGATTGATTACGCTGAGAGGTGGAGTTGCAGATTGACGATGGAGGCGTTGGGCTTTGAAAGCTAAATGCAAGGCAGTAGGCACTGGAGTACTAAATTGAACACAGAAAATGGATGGATAGTATAGCAAAATAGATGCATAGGTAATAAAATGGATACATAGTTATTAAAATGGATGCATATCCATTGTACCTTTCCTCCGATAAATCTTCTATTATTGGGGGAATGTTCCTCTCCTCCATTTTTTCCCTTGCCCATTCACAGGCTACAAGACCAACCGATGCCCACCACATAAGGACTTTAAAACCACAGTCACGAGTGGTCACTGTATCACTCAACGAGGGTAGTCCCCCTGTTAGAAGCTAGAAAAATAAACAAAGCAGTAATGAATATTGTTAAATAATGGATCAATAGTCAGAGAAAATGGACGAATACTTAAACAAATGGATACATACTTCATATCCTCAACAATATAGCTGTTAGCTTGTCTAGTCATTTCCAAGACACAATGTAAAACTTGTTTACATTCTTCAATATCAGCAGTGGGTGTGGCAGGAGAGTTAGAGAGATTGTGATGGGGAAGGAGAAGGTCACGATAAGCTTCCGTTAACAGGCCTTGTTGTAGCTACGAGCAACAGAGTACTTTGGAAATACTATATACAAAAGATAAAAATATGGCTTAGTGCTCTGACAAAGATCACACATCCTACCTGCAACACCTTTGTAGAGTTTTGTAGCTACCTGAACATCTCCTGACCCATTCTTTACTCATGAGGAAGTCCCAGCCATCATCAGTGTTAATAAAAGAGAGGAGTCCACCCATATTACCAGAACATACAAAATAGTAACGCTGGGAAGAAATAAAATACAAGTACATGTACATTACATGTAATTAATGAAAACATGTTAATGGTTCTGTCATGTGTCTCCATATCCATCCATTTCTTTATCACTCCATCTGTCCATTCACTTACAGCTAGTAAAGAAGCTATACATGCACAAGAGAATTGACATTGACTCCCATAGCAAAACAAAAGCTCCGCCCACTGATCTCGAGTAAATCCACCTTGTTCAACTTCACCATAATTCAAAGCAGTCAAACCAAGATAGAATCCAAGACCATGCATTGTCCCGTGCATCATAACCTATAGATAAAATAGATAAAAAAAGATATGGAATACATACAATATTTACTTGCAAGACTTATTTGATGAAGCAAATGAAGAGTCTTAGAGACGTCAGCATATCCTACTTCTTGCGGACATGACTTCTTGTTAGTACCATTAGGTTCTTTCTTACGACGTAGAACAAAAGAGACAAACTGACCATTATTCGACCAATATATAACTAAATAAGAAAGTCAATAAAAATTGAATTGAATATCATGTAGTATTTATGAAAATATAAATTTAATTTTGTACCTGAAAGAGGAGATGTGAGAGACTGTTCCAAAATAAACTGATAGTGAAGAGTTGAGTATGAGGTTGGAAGAGGTAGACCAATCTCTGTTAGCGCAGAGACAAGATGGATTTGTGCAGAAGAGAAGTCACCCTATAAGAGATAATATAAATCATTCCTATTAGTCCTAATAGTCCCTTCTTTATCTTCCTCCTCTTAATATCTTCTATCCATCAAGTAACCATAATCATTAAGTATACCCATTCATATAAAACATCTTTCAATCTATTTCTCTCTGTTTATCTATTAAATTATTTATCATCTGTCCTCCATTAACTCAATTCTTAATCTCTTGTTCAGCTTGTTTACGTAATCTCCAAAACCTCACTCCCTCCCAGTCAGGATTGTGTTTAGGTAATGAGGATATCCAGACAATACCATAACATATCCCAGCAACTAGAAACCTGAATATCCATGTCAAAAACCATTCTAGGGTAAATACCCCATCCTCCTCTGCCCCACCCATCCAATTAAGAGTTCTTTTGAGAGCCGTGGGTAGTTCCCATATCAGATCCTTGACTACCAGTCATGGAGAATGGGTCGATAAAGAAACACAAACTAGCATAAAACACATGAAGATTTGACCAGCCATTCTTGAACTGGAAGATGAAGAGGGGTAAGAATGAAGGGAAGGTGGAATACTAAGGGGAGACTACCGGTTGGACTGATGTCTCCTGCAGTAATAGATAGACATATGTTTGAAATGGATACATAATGATGGATGGATTTGCATTAATGGTGCATGACTATAATAGATGTATAGTGAGTTAAATGGATGGATGATACTTACACTTAAGAAGACATCCCACATCAGGTGATGAGGGATGACCCTCGTCACTGAACTCACTCCAAGATAAAGGTGAGCATTTGATTGTAATACTGTAACTTCAGTAGGAGGAGAACGGTTTTTACGATTGACTTTTTCAGGAAAATTAAGACCTAAAAATTAAAATGAATAATAAATAGGTAGATGAATTAAAAGATAAAATGAATACCTTTACTACTAAGTATTATTTTCATTTTTTTTTTGTTTTCCTCAAGAATTTTACGATTAGTATTCTCAAGATATCGTATATAATCAATTGTCTTCTGTAAGACAGCAGACTTTTGCATCTGAGAGGAGAGACAGAATTTGTCACCAACATACAAACACAATGTACATTACTTTTTTATCATCCTTAAAATGTTTAGAAACCAGATCCCTCAATACACCAATACGATCATTAATACTGGTACGATATTTCTTCTCAATCAAGTTATGACTTTCTTTTTTCCTTCAGGGAATTCTTCCATATCCAAACAAACGGATGATGAATTAGGTGATGACACAACTGTAGGTTGCTGACTAACAGAAACATTGCGTGGGATAGCTACATGAGTAGCACCATTTCTGTTCACTAGACGGCCAGTGACACTAGTGGGTGTGGCTAAGGACATTTGAGGTGGAGGCGACTGGACTCCACCTATTGGACTGGGACGATTTAGAGAGAGCTCCAATGAGCTGAGTTTGTATTCTGGTGAGGCATGTTTCAGATTACTGACAATTTCAAGACGATTCTGAGTATCTCCGTCCTCAACAATGTCTACAGTAAGGTTATTACTAGTTATTAATAGTTATTAATAATTATTAATTAATAGGGTGTTAGTAATTGTAATATTTTGCCATTGCTGTCTGTACCTGTTCAAGTTCTAATAACTTTTGTTGCTGTAGTTGTTGTTGACGTTCCAATTTTTTGACTTTGTTCAAAAAAGCCATCCGAGTTGTCACCTCCTGATTGATTATCACCTGGTCCAGTGAAAGTAGATGAAGGTAGTCCTGTATTTCCTGGAACAAATCCAGTATGTTCAGCCATTCCTGCTGAGGTAGGTGCTCCAGTAGTAGGGTCAAGGAAATCTAAACCTTCTAGTTCAGTACCAGTAAAGAGAGAGTTCCACTCAGAGGTTCTAGTTCATTAGGATTAGCTAATTGGATGAGAATTAATTAACATATATTAGTATTAAATTGAGGAATATTTATTACATTAAATGCCTTTATTTAATACCTCATATAAGCTAAATATGTGGACATGACTCTACATTAAGTCAAGCCTATACTTTTATGATAATACCATATTACTATAACTCAACTACATACACAATAAAGTTAATACCATACATACATACATATATATATATACAACATATATATATACATGTACATATTATACACGTAATATAATGATATTTAGCATTAGTTAACTAGTAATAAGTACTATTGCTATACTTACCAACATATCTGATTCTCCAAGAATTTTGGTTAAGTCCCATATCAAAATTACTCTCTTCACCTTGATTTTTCTAATGGATAGCGAAATCCACAGCCAGGACTGAAGTCTGGTTCCTTTTTGATCGTGAAAGTGGTGTGATGATGGCCTGCCATGTTACCTGATCTAGTTATTATATGAAGTGATCCTACCTTGCATGAATTGACTTAAGATAGATCACCAGAGTATAACTGACCAATCAGATTGCAGAATAGAGATCGGTCCACTTTGTAACCACACCTATTATTATACCTATTATTGGTAACACAATAGTGTAGCCACGCCCAATGCTAAATCAGTTAATTATAATATTTTGACTACGTAACAAATATGATTATAATTATGTACGCTCAAGAAACCACACCCATTTGCGCTCTTTTCGCGCTATCTGGACTCTATGATAGGAAGAGTTTAAAATAAAAGGATAATATTATGGCAAACACATTCATGGTAACTACACTCAATACCACAAATTATTTCTGGAAGATAATCTATAATTTTAATATTGCTACAGTTTTTTATAACTACAGTAAAAATATTAACTTATTGGATGATCATATAATATTTTAAGATTAATTATAATGTCAAATTACATTAAGTCCACAATACAGTACTCAGTACTATAATGACTAATTTCAAAATTACAATGTAGCTATGTCATTTGAAGTGTATAGGTGCTGTGAGACCATAATGAGACAGAGTTTTGGGATCATTAAATTTTATTGCAAACTTAGGCAATGATGTATGTTTTTTAGCTAGAAGTTTATTCTAACAATCTGATATGATGTGTTATCACCGGAAACTAGAAAAATAGGAAATCTCGAAGTCATAAGTCATTGATGCTAGGATATAGTAGAATATTAAATAAACTGTATTATCTGTGATGATATTGAGTACATGTAGTGAGTTATTTAGTGGGCCATGAGAGAAGATACCATAAAGGAGTAAATCCATGTCATTACCACAAACTATAGTAGAGCCAGCCAGGAAGAAACAATATTAATTAATAAACTGCAAGGAAGTCAAAATGTTTAAATTATCTCAAATTATTAAAAACATAATCACAAATACTATCATCAATTACAGAGAACATAATTAATCACTAAATTACTCAATGTTTTATTATGATTCAAAATCTCAGATAAATGATTGTCTACCCAAATTCAGTAATGTTGTGACAGTTGTTAAACTCTAGTTGTTTTAATGTTGTATAACAGTTAACATTTTACATAAGTGTGGTATGTCTTTGTCTGTGATGGTATCATCGCCACTCATCATTAATGTCTTAAGTGTAGTATTGGTAGATATAGCATCAGTTATCATTTGTAGAGAGTTATGTGGAAGAGGAGAGGAGTAAAGATGTAGAGTTTCTATTGTTTCATAATAAGTAAGTACATGAGATAAATATAAAGACACAGTGACTATTAAGAGGAGTATCAACAATATTAAGTTCCCTCACTAAACATTTGTCGATATTATTAAGGACTCTTAGTAAAATGTCGGAAGATGATAACTCAATAGTAATCTCCAGTGTTTCTTGTTTCTTGTTCATTCCTTAATTGCCTCATCACTTCTTCACATTGTTCACTGTAGGTGAGATAAGAGTAACTCCATCACTATTCCACTCAACACTAGTTGTAGGTCTCCTATAAAATAGAATTAGGACATAATATAGTTGATAACATAAACAAGCATACACTAATATCACTATTATAGTGAATTATTAGGATAGAAAGAGTGATATTTTTTCCAATTAGAAGGAAATTGTTACATGATGATTCTTAAATTGACAACTTGATGTTATTATAGTTTATGCATAAATTTACAAAGGAAACTGATTTTTTGGGAGGGGAGAGATGTCCCACTAAAGGTCTTAATTGTTCCTATTTAAGTCAATATGGTATGATGTCAACAGTTAACAAGATTGTAAGTTTAGTATTATGAAAGGATTCCAAAATGTATTTTCATGACTAGAATCCCAAACCTGCCTTTAAATTCCTATAGAAAAAATGAGGACACCTGCTTTAACACCCTGTTATTTAGTTTTTAGTCAGACATATATTATAGCACAGTAATGCTAACACATATAGAAAGGTGTATGTCATATATGATATCAACATTTATATATATAGTTGTATCTAAGCAGTATTATGAAAGATTACATATCAATTAATTTATTGGATGATCAAGAACAATCCAGAACTTCTAGCAGTAAGACAAGTCATTCCAGTATTAATGTATTTGGGTCTTAGAATATATTAATTATGAGCTATAGAACCTACTTGGTTCTGCATATGTAAGTCTTTCGTTATCAATATTTTCCTCATTTTCTTTTTATTTCAGTTATTCTGAAATAACTAAATCTGTGAATTCACAAAATAGTTAATGTTATTATAATGTTATATTGTACCTATTAAAGCAATGATCCTTTTCTTTTGGATGCTGTTTGATTTTACTTCTTCTTGTAGTTCTGTTAACTCTTGTTTATAATCAGTTATTAATTGTATCTGGTAATCTGGAACAAAAAAACCAAATCATTATAGTATAGATATAAATAGCAACCTTCTTTTTCTTTGAGTGTAGATTTTAAAAGATATCTCATTACGCATGGTTCTGACATTTTCTTTCTTAATATCAATTCCCTCTTCTGTTTCTACATATATGTGGTTCATAGTTTTATATTAATGAATTAAGTTAACTAGTATTAATGTTTGGTTTCTTACTTTCTTTTTCTTTGAGAGTGACTCCTAACTTTTGCTTCTCAGACTTTTTTTAGCTCCTCTTCAAGAACTACAAAATAGTCTGAAACATATATATTAGTTATACACACTGTCACCCTTCTTTTTCTTTAACTATTGTAGATTGTAACTGTTCTATTTCAGTCTGCTTCTGTACCAACCAACTGTTTTACTTAATCACTTCATATGTGTGTATTAGATAGAGGCCAGCTGACATCAATATCATGACGTTTACGTTCCATTTCTTTAACCATACAGTGGCAATTGCTTTGTTTCACTTTCTTTCTATCAAATTCAAGTCCTACTCTCATTAAGTCTTTTCAGTTAGCTCTTTTATATAATCACTTGTCTCCTAGTAACATAAGAACAAATCACAAATATAATAATCCATGTTCTTACCAGGTCATATCTGTTATGACAATGTGCATCCCAAAACAACATGGTATCCTACTGTGAGTTTGGTCACCCTCATCTGTTTCAATAGGTCAAGATTCTTTTCTGCTTCAAGCTGATAAAGATCATTATATTTCGAGGAGCATAGCAAGTCACAATGATAGAGTTGCCTTTCTTTGCTTGTTTTAAACCAATACTCTTTTGGCCATACTTCCAAAAGCCTTCCATAACAGCTCTTCTATTCTCCTTCAGACTATGTTCATCTGCACACCATTCAAGCACAAATTCAATAGTTTCACATTTCAAAAGAGAAGATATGAAACCTGTTATGAAGTCCTTGCTTCACATAGACTGATTTTTACATTTTCACAGAACTTGTCAACTTCTAACTGGTAGGCTTTGACACACACCTTGGCCTTTTCAATGTTGTAATAATTTGATAATGGTCTCCAAACAGACAATGTTATAATGGTACATTTTTCTTCCACTATATCCATAACGTCATCAAATGATTTAGCTATAGACAATTGAGGTTTTAGCTCTCGGAAACATCTTCCAAGGAATTTTTTAAATTCTTTTAGTAAAGATGCTTTTCTTGCAAACATAAACGAAGAAGATGGCAAAACAGCAGATTTTATAGAGGAATACGGTATGAAAAAACTTTCCAAATTTCCCTCTCATTTCGTCAAAAGCATGTTGAAATGTAGGTGAAATGTGATGTACTGGAGGATTCATTTGCTCTGTACATGTGAAATATTTAATTCAATTTCTATATAACTACAAACAACTTACGGTGATACTTCAGTAAGTGCACATTTTTCCTACATGCACAGTGTCTTTTGATCGTAGTAAAATACTAAAGAATACTTTCAATGGTTAGGATTCTCAGATAACATAGTATGTAGTGCTCCCCCCAATGAACTATCAGTTAGGACCCTCCTGATTTCTCTATTTCATCAAATATCTCCTTAGAGATGACTCTCTCAGTATATAACAGTTGAAGCACATCCATAGGAAGAATAAGTTGTGAGAGACTTTTAGAATGTATTTTGATTAGTGAGATCATAAACTGAAAAATAATAAGAAAAAGAGACAGATCATTTAAACTTGGTTGTTACACTAGCCACACTGACTCACTTTCTCTTAAAGCTTCCTGATATTTCTCAGCAAGGTATTCTCACTGATTGCTTCCTTGTCAATGTTTTCTATAATCTCTCTTCTTGTAGCATTGGGATGGTAGTCAAGCCACAATTCAAAACATTTGACAACTTTAAAATCAGTGCCTTCATTCATTACTCTGATACATCTAGTTTAGTGGTAGCTAATTTGAGGAAGACACCAAAGTTGTACCATTTAGTACCAACTCTAGCATGTTCACACAACTCAGTAGAGTTGGTTTTTCGCTTAAAAAACGTCAAAGTCCGCTAAACTCTCCCCCAACAGCCATTGGAAATATCTTGAAAGCGTCAGAGGATGAGGGCATGGCACTCTGAAAATGTTAATTATTATTTATGAATTAATTCACAGGATATGATAATATTAGTGCAATATAGAAAAAATCCTTTACATCCTGTTTTGTTGTACCGTAACTCAAAACATTATATAAAATATATTTGCTAGAAATAATAAGATGATATACTTACACAAAGTTCATTTTCAATAAATATATAAGTAAGTATTATTGTAATTATAAGAAAATGAATTATTTTTTAAATCCAGTCTCATACTGTCTCCACTCATTCCAGCAGCAGCTCCTCTACTACCAGACCAGAGGAGGGGAGCCTCTTATTCCACCTCCATCCATTCCTTTTACCTACTTTTTGACAAGATTGTTTTCTATGATATGTTTTTGGATTAGTTTGGATTTTTTTTACAAATTTTTTCTGCAAGATAATCTATTAATTTAATATTACTAAACGTTTATAATAACTACATTAAAATATAAGTTATTGAGTGGAATCATCTAATATTTAATATGATAGTATTAATATGTCATTGAATTAGATAAATTAAGTCCACAATACAGTACCCAGTACATGGTTATTACGTAGACTATATCATCTTGTGGGGTTCTGCAAGGAAGACAATACAACTCTACTATGTACCACACTATTATATATGAGTGAAACAAAAGTCAGAACATTATAATACTGCTAGAAATTATAAGATAGAGTGCCTATCACGATCATAATCATAATAATATATATTAGTCTCATATTAATATAAAGTTCATTCCAAAAAATCAATAGCTATGCATCATAGGAAAAAAAGTATAGTTTTCTATTAGTCCAGTCCCATACTGTCTACGCCCATTCCAGCAGCTCCTCCACCACCACCAGATGGAGGAGGGTGGCCTCCATTCCAGCTCCACCATTCCTCCCCCACTTTTGATGAGATCTTTTTCCATAACACGTTGTATTTTAGGATTAGATTGATATTTAGCAATATTAGCAGGATTAGTTTGAATGTCAGCAAAGGCAGCTTGAACCTCAGGGTCCTAGAAATAAAAAAATTAATATTTTATTCCACAAAAAAAAGTCTATCATATAAAGGCCTAGTGTAACATGCTGTTTAACTTTTCTATGTGTTAACTTATACCTTGCATCATATTTATCAACTCTGGGTCTTGAAAGAGGGAGAGTTAAGATCTGGTCAACCTAATGGTACTATGTAGTCAAACTACATCACAAGTAATGTTCCTTTACCTCCTGGGGGTCCACCTCCCATTCCCCCTCCAAAGGGCATTCCTCCAGGTCCTCCCATACCTCCGAAAGGCATCCCTCCAGGTCTCCCATACCTCAAAAGGCATCCCTCCAGGTCCTCCCATACCCTCCAAAAGGCATTCCTCCACCCATTCCACCTGGGAAACCACGACGTTGCTGTTGTTGTTGCTTTTCACGTCCTCCTAATATGATATTAAATATTCATGATGTTAAAATATTAATCATTTACTTGTTCTTTCACGTTCTCTCTCTCTAGCCTCTTGTCTAAAGAATAGATTGATAAATACATATACTAAATCAGGAAGTATATAGTTAAAAGTCAAAGTCAAGTCAAGTTATGTTAAACAACAAGCTAGAATAATAATAATAATTGACTTTCTTACATGCGACGTTTCTTTTTTCACAGCTGCCTCTTTGTCTCTTTTCTTTCTTTCCTGCTTCAATTTGTGCTCTCTAATCTTCTCAACCTATCAAATCAACAATATTAAGTTATACTAGACTATCTATTATACAATGATAGTAACTATACTGTAATTATACACTGTTGTATAATATGTACTGTATCACTGTTGTACTTACCTTAGGTTTAACACCTTCAACATTTCATTGACATCATCATCATAATCTAATTTGCATGCTAATTGAAGATCTTTACCTGCTTCCTCCCATTGGCCTAACAGACTAAAGTACAAAGGTCAAAGGTTATGTATACTCCCACTGAAGGTTTAGGTCAACTGTTGTACCTGTGGGCTTTGCTCGCCATTTATATCCTTGGGCAGAGTCTGGGTTTAATTAACTGCCTCATTACAATCTCTAATAGCAGCATTAGGCTTTTGGAGTTTAATATAAGTACTATAGAAATAAATACAGACTCATACTAATAGACTCAAAGTCCATTCTATATGAGAATGAGACTCACCTTGCTCTTTTAGCATATAACAGAGCAGAATTAGGATTGTTTCTTATAGCATTAGTAAAGTGTTATCTATAGCCTTCTCCAAGTCGCCTGCAAGAGCAACATAGAGTGAGAACTTTCAAAGACTAAAGTCTTACATACCATCAGAGACAGCTGACATGGCTAGACCACGTCTTCCTGAGACTTCTCTAACATTTCCTCGGTCACCTTTGAAACAATACATGTCCATATTAACATGCACACTGTATGCATTCACTTAACATACCTCTTTACTACTATCTCCCATTTCCTGAGGAGGATCTGTATCAGGTGGAATAGTTCCTTCGTTATCCACTTCTAATAAGTTTAGAGAGAGAGAGAGAGTGATATTTTAAAAATTGAAATAAAAAAACTTACCAAGATCACTTTCTCGCTCTCTGGTTCTTTCTATATCAATTTCATATTAAAAATTATATATTACAATACATATTAAGTATTATATATATTAGTACATATATTAAGTATTAATTAGTACATATATTAAGTACAAGTACACGATATTAAGTATTATAAGTATTAGTATTATAGTACAATACATATTAAGTATTATATATAGTACAATACATATTAAGTATATTAGTACAATACATTTAGTATTATATATAGTACAATACATATTAAGTATTATATATCGTACAATACATATTAACTATTACATATAATATAGTACCAATATATATAATATAATATAACACATACTGGTGGTGGTGCTGGTGGTGGTTTCAGGTTTATGCTCAGTTTTAGGAGCAGATGGCGGGGATTTAGGTGGTTCTGTTTCCATGGACTCAGGAGGTGGGGCTTCAGCCTTGACAATTGGAATACTACCTCCCACACTATTAATGCAAAAGAGAACAAGGTCAAGAAATCAGTAGTTGCTATATATACCCTCTCTATGTATTGCTTGAAGAAGCCAAGTTCTGGTAGCTGGAGAACTTCTGGTCGTGCACGACATAATCGTATAAAATCCCTCAGCTGAGTTAATTTGGAGGGATCTAGTTTTAGAGGATCAGAAGACATGATTAATGGAAATTGGAATATCTTCTAGATGCTTCTGACACGTGCTTGCAGAAATGGGTGTGATGGAGGTGGGGGCTGTGGTGCAAAACGCCCCATACTTAATTGCTGTCCTTGAGGGCTAATAATGAGGTTGTCTTTCTTCTGTTGTTATTCTTGGGTATCTGCTGTGGGATTAGAAATTCATGCACAGATATCTTCTCAGACTAAGATATTCTCTGAAAGTACAACAAGAACTAATGATGCATCTCCTAATAGTTGTGTGTCACTGTTTGATATAGCAATACAGGAACATTACCAGTATGGATGTATAGTTGATATGGATGATGGATTGATGGATGGATAGATAGACAGATTAAATTCAATGGACAATATACAAAATGATGTACTAGATAGTATCTAGTGTATGAAAATTAATGATGATGAACAAATTAATTAATTAATGGTAATTTTAAATTATAATAATTATATATTATAATACATTTTAGGTTCTCACATATCTTGTGTTAAAGCTGGTGTATTAACAGCATTAGCGCTCTTAATGCAAGCATCAATATTCGCTCATACTTTGATCGTAAACATTACTTCTATCCAGATTTTACCAGTAAGTCAAGTCATACTAGTTTGACAACCTTGAGTTCTCTTGATAGGCTGGTTATCAAATAACTCAGAAACGAGTTCCACTTGCCGTGGGAGGTTCCCTTGATGTACCCCATAATGATAGTCTAATGACTGTTAAGTTGAGACAGCTTCATTTAGAGCAAGCCAGTGGTGAAAAATTGTATTTGGAGAGAAGAAAGAAAGGCCAAAGAGAGACATTAGTGGATTATAATAGAGCAGGTAAGTTCTTTAAACTTAAATATTTCTTAGATACACCATAAATATACCTTGTAACCCAATCCTAAATGTAACTATATGTATTATTAACCTTAGTAAATAATGTTTGAGCATTACATAGGTATAGTCTATATGTAATAACCCTAGTACATAATGACATTGACATTACATTAGGTTAAATGGAACTATGTATTATTAACCCTCTTAGTACATGATATTACATTAGGGTATGTACATTGAGCTATATTACATTAGGTATAAGGTCTTGATATCGAAGGTATAGGTCGATAGAGTATATGTATTATTAACCCTTAGTACATACTGTACATTGATATTACATTAGGTATAGGTTTACATGTGATTAACCCTCTATTAAATGTAGGTATCTAATGGAATGATATGTTACCTTTATCCTTGATATGAGAAATGGTGCACTGAACCTGAATGCAGCTTTTGTTCGAGAACTCCGTCTGTTGCTACGGCAATTAGGTACATGTGATGGGAACATGCAAGGTAGTAAACTAATTAATTATTTATAAGTTATATTCATTAATTAGATGTTCATTAGAATTGATGCTAATATATCAGTAAATATCTGATGATAGATCTTTTAAACAGGTGCTAGAACTGAAGTAAAAAAATATCAGTGGATTAAAATTCCTTACTAAAGCTATGGGTCAGTTTATTAAATTATATTAATACTATTAATGAACTAAATTAGTGTAATCCATCCCATATATATTCATTCATTTCTTTTAAAAATATATGTCACTAAAGATTATGAAATTTTGCGACATATTAAAGTGTTAGAGAATGGAGGACAAATTGAAAGAGAGACTCGAAGTTTTGATGAAAGGAAAAGGTATTATTATATCTTAGTTCTTTTTGTTATTGTGTGTTATAGTGTGACCACCCACCTACTAGAGGAAAGTCTCTTCGTCAAGATTATGTTTTATGGCTGAACATGATCTACCTCCATTAATTTTGTATTTAAGGAACACCCACCTCCTAATGGGGACACCCCTGATAATTAACATGATGATGTTGCTAATGAGTTACCAGAACTACCATCACAATTAAGATCACGTCTTTCAAATATGTACAGTAAGTGGGAGATAATGATGTCATCTTTGACCAATCATATATAGGTCTGAGTTTAGAACAGATCCAAACATTATTGGTAAGTATTAAACGTTAACTAATTAAAGTAAATATAAAAGAGAGAGAGTTATGAACTATTCACATAATATTATCTATTATGTATATTGATACTTGTTAGAACATAGAAGACTTGAATGTTTTATTTATTAATATTATCGTTGTTTGTTTAATATTATTTTAATGCCATAGAATGAAGAAGGTGCTGTGGAGTTTTTTGAAGATGTTATTAAAAGGTATAACATATTATAATACCAGGAGTCCATAACCTTACTGAGGTGGAGGGGGCACATGAGAGTTACTTCTTTAACTTGTCTGATGAATTGTTAGTGAAAACTTTATACTCCTTCCTCCTATTAGTGAGGCTATATTAGCTTATGATATATCAAAGAGATCTTATAAGATGTAAACACTACATATATTAGCTGGTTAAATTAATATGACTTTATTAGTATATCAATGTTTATAGTGACTTAGTATATCTACTGATGGACTGATTCTCCTTAGATTCTCCTGGAGTACCAGGCATGAAAGACCAGATATTACCATGGATAACATCAGAACTATATGGTGTATTAGAGGCTAAGAAAGTAGGTGTGGTCTCTCTCCAGTCTCAACTGATCAGTTAGTGTCACTGACATCATTGGTACATGAAGGATGATAACTGGACCATTAGCAAAAACAGGTAGGCGTTGTTTTATAGCAATTAATTTAATCTGCTATTTAGATCCTAAAGTTGATGGCTGATGGGGACACACGACTAGCCACACACCATTATAAATGAGTTAGGACTTGTTGATATTACTGAAGATGAACTCAATAAATTATGTATGAAGTAATAGAGGAGCATCCTGAACAGGTAAATGGCCAATCTATTTTTCCTGTAATATGATTTTACTACATTACAGTACAATAATTATAATGTTGTATTTGTTATGTTATCTTGTTGTTCTTACGGTATCACTCTATGTATCTGGTAAAAAAATATCAAGTAATTGGGTATTTAATTGGAGAAAGTTATGAAGAGAACACAACACAAAGGAGATCCTAAAAACACAATTAAACATTTATTAATTAGAGAAATTGAAAGAGCAACAAACCATGATAACAAATAATAATATGTAATTATTTATAATATCATAAATTATTTGTAATTAATTAAACGGATAAGTTTACTAATAAATTATCACTGATGAATCACAATATTAAAAACAGGCTAATATCATTAATAAGTACAACTGTTTTGTGAGCATACATGTGTAAACAGGCTCAATTTAGCTTCACAGGGGAATGGACTGACTATGTCACAATAATCCCATTACTATAATATTTTAGGTCATCATTGAGGACTCCACCATTACTAACCACAATGATAACGCTCTGATATTATCCTCAGCCAAGCTGAAATTGGTAGGGCTTTGACGTTATAAACATCATACATGCTTTGTCAGCATGGCTATCCGAGTGTGGCATTTGCCATTGTAATGTGAAAACTGAAAAATTCAACTGATATTGAACAATAATTTTCTAATAATAAATTAAAATGTTGGACATACTATGTATTTAACAACAGTTAGTTGATGTAATGACTTCATATATTTGTCTTTCTCCAAATATAGTAATATGGGGACAGTTCCAAAGATTAGTACTTCTAATGATTTATTAAACTAACAGCATTCGACAATATGAGGTATATCTTTGCAGTAATGGTATCATCGTTATATAAACACCATATCTTAAGAGTATTATTAGTGGATACAGCATTAGTATTAGGTTGTAGATGATTAGATGAAAGAGGAGAGGAGTAAACCTAGCTCCTTTATTGTCTTGTTAGAAACCAGGACATGAGATAATACAGAGACACAATGATTTATTAAGAGTAAGTATTCCATATATAAAAGTCCTCTTACTAGCTCAGTCATTTTTTTTCTAAAAGCTGTTAGTAAACTTTCAGGAGATGATGAATTGAAAGTTATCTTCCATATGTTTTCTTGTTATGTTTCTTGTCTCTTTAAGTGATTCATCACTTCTGCAGATTGCTCCACAGTTAGGTGAGGTGAGAGTAACACTATTATTAACCACCGAACAGTTCCATATATTCTATAAAAAAACTTTTATAAAGTACATGTATTAATAACCAAAGGTAGTTGTCATAGCCCACACCCAGTAGCTGTCATGCAGTTAGATCCTTATGCCTGGTGTATGGATGTATGACACTATGTAAGGTCAAGTCATTGACAAAGACTAGGATCTGACCAATATGATCAAACTATACATTACATACTTATATAACACATTTGCAACATTACTTTGTCTAGTTGATGACTGTGATATTTCATTAGTTTGACTAGATGACGAAAAAATTCCTTCAAAGGTATCTGTCAATTGAGATACCATGTTATATAGCAAGAAAAAAGATCATACTAGCTACAAAGGTAAAGTTGCAAGCCAATGCTGGTCACACCTACATAAAGGTAAATTGTTAATAAGTTGTTTCATTTTCTTACTTGGACAAACAGCTAATATAGGAATATAAATATATGATCTCAATCTCAATTGTAGTGTCATTTTTGTCTAATCTTCTTGTTTCTCTACTGATACTTTATCAGTAAACTATATAGAAATAACATATATGTATGTACTACTAACAAATACTATAGTTTACTTCTTTCTCTCTGGTCAATTTCTTAATTTCTCTCCTTGTCTTACTTTAGTCAGGTTAGACTCAATTTCAATACTGAGATCAATCTGGGACTGATCTTCTTCTTTTTCCCATTAGTTGAGAGGTTAAAGAACTATTTTCTCTGGGCATGGAGTTAACTCTATGTCTACTTGTTTCTAGTAATATTTTATCAGTAGCTATAGAAAACATAACCATATATGGTATGTAATACTAACAGTACTATAACCTCACCCTTCTTTCTCTCTGGTCAACTTCTCAATCTCTAATGTCTTTTGCTTATCATTCTATCTAATACTTTTATTTCTCTATTGACATTAGGTACAATAGTTATATCTCAATTAATGGTACATGTACCTGATAAAGTGTCAACTGATGATTGATCGTGTGTGGTGCGTCAACTGTCCTACTGGTGTAGTAACTAAAGATATATAATTATATATAATTGTAATCATAAAACATTGGAACAGAACTAGATACTAATGTAAATGTTTCATGAAATATTAATAATAAACTAATTTAATTTTAGTTCTCTAATTTATTCATACACGTGTAACTTTCTTAATTATTAATACACAAAATGATAATTGTAAAACAGTCCATTCCATTCCATCAGTATTGTGTTAACTTTCAATTTGCTCAAACAAATTGCTACATACAATCAGTATAACCTTATAATTGGTTAAATTAACAATAAGCTTTCATGTGTATAATTTATCATATCTCTTAAGTGGTAACATTAACATATCAGACCTAAATATAACAAAAGGATTTAAAATAAATTCTCTCACCTTCTTCTTTAAACTTTAACAGACAAATTTCATTTGCCATTCACTCGGAATTTTTTTATTCAATTCCATTGAGTCTAGTAATTATTCTTGAATAATTAATTATTATTCATATCAAGTTAGAAATATTTGTGAATAAAAATACAATGAGGACAAGTGTGTAAAAAAAAAAAAAACCTTTATTTTCTTTAAGGATAGAAAATTAACTCAAAGAAAAAAAAAAGAAATCTTTCAATTAGCAAGTGTACTTTTATAAAAGCATTGAGTGAAGTCTGTTAGTCGAGGAGTCTGTTAGTCGAACCCTCTGCTATATAAAACAAGATGTCACATGAATATGGAACAAATCTACATCATCTTGGTTTTGTCTTTTCTAACAATTGTAATAGTTTGTTTAAGAGCAATCTTCTTTTCTCCCATCAACTTGATAAGTATAGATGTTTCGCATTTTCTGAATAAGAATATAACAAAAATGAAAGATTGACTTAAATTGAAGTATGCTATAGCTACTTACGCACAGTAACTAGATCAATATTAAATCATAACAATTTTTGATTTTTTCCACTCCACAAAAGTAGTAATAGCTGAGATTTAGGGGAAATATCATTTAATACAACTGTTGGAAGACTAAATACTAGCTAAATAGATCCAATGTTGTAATCTTCAAAATGTAATATTACTGCATTTCTAAGCCCAACAATTTAGCAAAGTTATGTTGAACTGCTTTACTTCATTCCAGTTATGCAGAGATCTGTAGGGACTTTAAAATGGAGACTGCTGCGTTTACAGGTTGACACTGTGGACTACATGGTTATCTCAAAATAGAGGTTTTAAATATGGTGTGAGAGGATCTTTTTCATATGTTTTCAAATACATTTTTTCAGCTTCATTCCCAAAATATCAACTAAACTTGAAAAGCCTCATAGTGGAACCACGAGAGTGTCTGGATAACACAGCAAATAATGAGCAAACATCATCGTCTTTACTAAAATCAAACCCTATAGGCTGATGTGACTACATTCTAAAGTACCATAGCTTTGCACACAAACTGATTGAATACGACTTGGATGAACCTAACGTTTTGTGAAGGCTGTATAAGCTGAGCAACCAAAAGAGCATAAGCTTTACGTACATCACGATTCTCTTTCATTAGTTTTTATCTTATGGCCTCGTTTTCACTCTGTGATAATTCATCCAGTTTGGATTAATGATCTTTGCTTTCTCTGGAACAAGATTTAGTGCCCTTGTCTGTGGCTCTGTAGCAGTTTCTTGGAAAGATATTCAAAAATGGATCAGCAATAAACTTATCTTCCATTTTCAAAAAGGCATTTTAAAAGTTCCAAGAGGTAGCAGCACTACCATTTTTTGTTTTCCATTCCCACAAACATGCCAATCTTTCTTTCTACCATCATGTTGTTTATCTTGTATAATACTCTCCAATGTTTTACTTGATAAGTTCAGATAATGACCAACTGCAATGTGGTCAATAAAATTGTAAGTGTTGAGAAGACTTCAATCAAAAGATAGTCATAATCCATTCTTTATCTAATTCTCAATTGTAGATCATATGGTCTCAAAAGCTTTAACAAATCTGGAATTGGTGAAATCAAATTTAATGATAAAATACGCAAATACAACAAACAACTCTAATATGATGAATATTTATATATATCATAACACATACTGCTATGTAGCTAGCTTGGCATTAAGTTCTCTACAACCAATTGCCATGGTCCACCAAGGTCTTCAAGATTTGTGTAAGTTTTTGACAATACTCCCGTAGGCCTTCAATACTCTCTTTAACTTAAACCCTGCTGTAAACTCTTGGGTCTAATGTCATCAAAACATTTACTATACTGATCATGAGTGCACTGGACAGTAGCGTTCTTAAATGGGACCCTTATCAAACCACAGGGAATATGCTCTATCAGCAAATGGTCTTTATAGCTCCTTTTAGTGTTTGAGCTAAGGTTAGCGTTTGGGAAGTAAATATGTAGACAACTGCTTTCTTGTAAGCTCTACCATTTCTAACGACAAGTGGATACAAAAAATCACGTGAGCTAATTCACTTCACACTCTGCTAAATTACATGCTTAGGGTCTGCACTAATATCCAAAAAGTATTTAAATCATACAAAACCGTATAACAAATAAATATTATAATTAATATATAATTACTAAAGTCTATGTCTTAAATTAAAGGTATATTGATCTGTAATAATATCAAATCATCCATAATGAAATATTGGTTTTTAAAATATGCCAATTGGATTAACGTTCATACATAAAGTATTAGGTCAGTTATTAAATTATAATTAATACTAATTAATGAATCTAAACTTGTTAATCATCCATTATATCATTCCATTCAGACCAGAGGAGAGTCTCTCTGTCAAGGATAGTGTTTTATGGTGAAAATTTTTATGTAACCTCCATATATTCGTATAATCTAAGGAATACCCACCTCCTAATGGCGGACACCCTGATAATTAAATTGATGCTGTGGATAATGAGTTACCAGAACTACCAGCACTAATTAAGGTCACGTCTTGCAAATATAATATGATTTTACTAAATTACAGTACAATAAACTATAAGGCTGTATTGTTATAGTTATCTTGTTGTACCACAGCGTATCTCTTTGTATCTGGTACATATAAGTAATTGGGTATTTAATTGGAGAAGTTATGAGAGGAAACACAAACAAAAGGAGCATCCTAAAACAACTTAACCTTTATTAATTCAGAGAAATGACAGAGCAACAAGTCAATAAACATGTAATTGTAGATCATATATTTATGTTCTAGCTTGTTTAAATTGAGTTTAAAATACTTTGTATAAAAACTTTACACAGTAACTTCTAATGTTACATCTGTAATGATATAATATCATTTAAAACTATTGAAATGTTGTAAATTGTGTAGTAGTTAGCACACTCATTATAGCTGCAAGGGCAATACCTAAACACAGAAACATCACTGATCTACTCTATATGTATGTTAAGTCAGTCTATAATGTCTCACACATTTTTAGCAGTTCTTCAATGCTCCACTACCACCAGAAGGAGGAAGGTGGCCTCATATTTAGCTTTACTCGTCACTTTAGCCTTATCTTCTTTATATCTGGTTAGCCTCCCTATCTCCTATCTAATATATTCGTCTTACTCATTCTATCCAATAGTTTCAACTTATCTGTTAATTATATTACTTCTCACCTCTAGTATTGGTGCATTACCTTAAAAATGCTGTATGTTACGATCAATCTTGTGTTGTTCTTTTTATACGCTTATAAACTAAACATGTTTAGCATTAATTATCAATTATCGCAGCAAATGAAGTAGCAGCTTTTAAACACAAATTTTTTTCCAAAAATACTACACATACTAATATTCTGGTCATCAACAGGTGGGCCTATAAATTTGAATGAGCTGATGTTTTAACTTCTGCAGGTGGATTTTTCCCATCCTTTTGTAGAGAAACTTTACATAACTTCTGAGTTAAACACTTCTAGCGCATTGCCACAATTTAGTGGTTTAAAGTCACCCAATTCTGGTTTTTTGTCCTGATTGAGAGCACTGTATATGAAGTCTGTCACAACAACTTTCTTCTTTCTCAAATTTAATAGCTTCAGTCACATAAACCACAATGCAATAGCCTCTTGATCATATATCACAGGAACTCCATACATTCAAGTTAAATATTTCGAACTTTTGTATGATGGCACAAGATGGTATCTTTAAGTTGTCTAATTGCTTGAGCACAATCTTTAATCCGTGTGCCAAGAGTAACTACCAATCACGGTTTATGTGAGTCGTTGCCTTGAAATTGAGCCATATATATACCATAGATCTCGCTGAAAAGGTGATGACACAATCTTAAAACACCAGTACCAGTGTTCTTCTCTCCATTACAGTATAAAAAGCCTGATAGCTAAATAACAGCAGTACCATTCATCTGTGTAATACATGTGTTATCCATCTCACTTTATTCTTTGATTCGCTTTTTTGCATTCTGAGAGAGAAAGATTGTTATTTGTTCCCCTGTTTCCAGTAATAAAATTTGGAGTGTTGTGCTCCAAGGTGTTATCTAAATAAAGATATAATACAATCACATTTGTAGCCTTGTCATCCATTATCTTGATGAGTCCTTTTAGATGCGGGGGTATTAACTTCTGTGCAACTGTAATGGTCTGAGATTACAGACACTTCCATACGAACAATGATCATAAGGTCATAAGAACCAGGAGGAAGATTTCGTGTATTTGACCACTATGTTATAGCCAGATTGTAGATTCATCTTTCACCTTACCAATGTGTGTACCATCTCTATTTGGCCTGCCTTCTCTGAATTTAAGACAGATTGGACAATTGGACTAACTAACATTACTATATAAATTCACCTTCTTTCTCTCTCAATTGTAAAGTTAGAGTTGATATTTTCTCCGGAAATGATCTCTCAATCTCTTTTTGTTTCTCTACTACAGGATTTATCAGTAGCTATAGAAGCATAACCTATATGGGTATGTACTACTAACAGTATAATAGCCATACCTCTTTTCTCTCTGGGCAATCTCTCAATTTCTTCGTGTTTCTCTACTCATACTTTTCAGTAGATATAGAACATAACCATATATGGTATGCAATATAACAAGTACTATAGCTCACCTTCTTTATATGTGGTAACTTCTCTATCTCTAAGGTCTTGCCTTACTAATTTCTCCAATAGTTTTGGTTTATCTATTTACATTAGGTAAATAGTTATATCTCAATTAATGGTACATGTACTGATAAAGTGTCATGATGATGATCTGTGTGGTTGTTCACTATCCATACTAGTAGTAAACTAAAGTATACAAAAATATTTTTGAACAGAACTAGCTAGCTTCATCTAATAAAAACAATGTTAGATGAATTTTCAGTTAAAAAAACTGTTTAATTAGAGTTTAATGTGAAATATCCTTACCATTTTGAAATTGAGTTTGAAAATCAGCAAAACTTTTGAGTTCTATCTTGACTGTTCTTTGGTAATAAGGGACTGGGTATCATTTGCTATATCAATAAATAATATGTTGATCAGTAAATGTAAAGTAATTAAAAATACTTCATGAGTCACAACTTCAGAAGATATCATAGGTTTCTACAATAATAGTGTCTCCAAATCTGTGGTACTATAGGTATCCCTACATTGAGCAAATACAAATGACAAATGATTAAATTTATTAATGAACTGGATTATGATTTATGCAAAGTGACAAGGTAATTAATATTAATTACACCATTTTAAAGTGTAATATTAGACACAAATTCTAATAACTAACAAGCTTATGTGGAAACTACTGTTATACAGCTGTTGTTGCTCTTATAGATTGGGAAATCAATGGCCAATCAGTTATGGAGTAAAGATGATGAAAGAAATATGCAATTGTTCACATGATATACAGCAAAAAAACAAGTTTAAATACTACCGCAATGGTTGTATCAAATACAAATACATGTAATTAAAGTGACACTCCTGGGTAACTTTAAACTAAAATGGGTTAATGTAAACTAAGTGGGTGGAAGCTACCATGGTGACTGGACTGATTCTATAACTAGATTAGGTAGTTTAACACCAAAATAACAATTTAATCTAGTTATTAAAACAAATTGGTAAAGGGAGAAAAAAGCAATATTAGTTTACATAACATAGTGTTTTAGTAAAATATAAGTCAAACCATCTGTTAGTTGGACCATGATAAACATTATAATCAAATAAATCAGTTATTAATGATGGTGTGAAAAAACAGAAATGACATAGGTATAATAATGCACTTAAAATAGCATTTTTGTCATTTCAACCATTGTCCTTGTTACCAGAAATCTCATCAAGTTGATGTAAGCCCAATATTGAGTTACCACAAAGCCAAAACTGGTGTAACTTAATATGTGAAAAGCCAACTAGAAGCCAAAAGTAGTCTTTGTACTTTATTGTCCAATAATGAAATAATGAGGGAAGAAGTAGATACCATTTCAACCTAACTAATTAGGTTAATTAGTTGAAATAGTATCTACTTATAGCTTTAATTGAAGCATGATTCGACTACTATAGCAAAGTGGGTGTAAAAGCAATGTGGTTGTAGATGCAACTAGTTCGCTTCATGCTTATTGAGTTACACTTGTATTGGTCTTGTAGCAAACTTTGAATTAGGCTTAGATCATATTGATGTAACTGTATAGTAATGGAAGACCTTAGTTAAAACGACAACATTCATTTTCAGTGTGGCTATCAAAAAAAGTACATTACATGATGAAACCAAAAAAAGAGGCATGTCACTATCAATGATTTTCATTAACAATATTAGTTATAACAAACCTATTTTGTTAGTTATGATAACTACAACATATTTAGAATCAAACCTATTAAGTGTTACAGTAACCACAGTGCATGAAGTTAAAGTAACAGCAATTGATAACCTCAACTACTTATGTCAGACTTTACTTTAACTATAGGTGTGGGATTATAATCACCATACATTTGACAGTTGCTTTAACGATTTTTTTCATTGGGTTATTTTAACCAAGGACATGGGTTACCTGAGTTGCAGGTGTTTTGACCCAAAAGTTTGGTACTTTCTACCATCACTTTTTACTGTGTAACTATTCATGTAGTTAATTGTTAAAATTATGATAATAAGATATACTGGCCATTGCTTTTACTATGAAACTCATATATATTTAATGTATTATGTAGGGATCCATGCAACCAAAATGTACATGAATTGATTAAAACATCCAATTCATTTCAACAGTGAGGGGCCTTAGAGCATGGTACTTTGTTCTATCATACTTCCCCTCTCATCATAGTCCTGCCAAGAATACAAAATATACTTGGTTTATTAATTTTTTTGTTTTAACATGGCAGCAACAAATATACTATGGAATTATCATTTCAAGTAGAAAGTTAGATTGAGTTATCATAAGGTTAAAGGTCAAGGGTTTAGGTTATCATAGGGTTTAAAGGTCAAGGCTTTAGTTATCATGAGGTTAAAGGTCAAGGCTTAGGTTATCAATAAGGTCAAAGGTCAAGGGTTTAGGTTATCATAAGGTTAAAGGTCAAGGTTTAGGGAAACTCTTTGTCTGCTAACAGCCAACACTACATTCCAACCAACATTAAGTATGCCAATGATGAGAATACTTTGTGAAATAATTTTTTTATCAGTTGATCATGTTAGTACTATTACAACAGGACAGTACAGACAACAAGATGTATGCTGGAGGACGATGATAAAATTGTCAGTTAATTGTGTATGTATATAGTTGCTTACTTTCTTAAGAAAAATACAACATATTAATTTACTATGTTGTAAACATTTGTTGCTCTAGTGAAATAAACTCTATATCTTTAATAAAAGTATCATTTTCTTAATTCTAAATAAAAGGAAATGTTGACATAATTAAACACAGTTGTGGTGATTCATTATTCTCATGTACTACGTACTGTACATTCTAAAATAATTTATTCCATTATTATTATAGTGTAGAGATTGTTTTGAAGAGAGAGGAGGGTTAGACTGAATTGTCAAACATTTGTGGTTAATTAATTATTCATAAGCTATCAAATTATTACAAACACAAAGAACAATCTGGGTTATACCCTGCCTGTAACTAATTTGGTGACACTAGTACCACACATTACTATCTTGGTTATATTCTATGGGTCTGCTTAGTTAATATGAAGCCATTGGGGGGTACCTTATATTACACACATTTAAACCAAGCACTTTACAATTATATGTTCCAAAAACTCTTGAAAATCCCCTCATAAACACACCAGTGGAGTGTAAGAAGATACATAGGGATGTCAATATAAAAACAGGTGCCAGAAAGTGGAACCATTACTATTATGTATCTGGTCTTGATCAGTTGTTCTCTGTACAAACAATTTTTATTTGGGATCATATAAAGTGCAATAGTCTTGAAGGTCTTGCTATACTGAAATACTTTAGTGTTATTTGTTTGGTCACAAACCACAAGTTGATATTCATATTTCCTTAAAAAAAGGAAATCAAATAGTTAATTGTACAGTGAGTGGGTTGAATTTAACAACTTCACATGATCACTCATGTAACTATGAATTTGGTTAACCACAATAATTTTTCCATTATTATTTATCCATTATTATTATTAGTGTAGAGATATAAACTAGGTTTTGAAGAGAGAGGAGGGGTTAGACTGCATATGTCAAAAAATATGGTAATTAATTATCATAAGGATGTGACAAATTATTACATAGTAACAAACATAATCAATATCTGGGTCATCCTCTGTTATTGTGTGCCTGATAAAAATATTTGAGTGGATCTTAATATCATCATTAGTATCTCAGTTATGTTCCATACATTTTGTTTAGTTAGTATAGAACCATTATTTACAATACACATATTTTGAACTAAATACTTACATGTGCAATGTGAATATGTTAGTATAAGACAAACATTGGATAGAGAATAGGAGAGAGATCTATAGTTAAGTGCATGGGTTCATTAGAGAAATGTCCAGAAATATCAATAAATTTCCTCAGTTAAATGTTAGTAAATGAATGTATCACTAGTTAATTAATACACTGTAAACTTAATTATTTAACAAAAAAACTTCATAGATTATGTTGGGTGGATTCTAAAAACTCATGTGAATTAATCAATATATAATTTGTTGGTTTTGTTGTAGTATTACAAACAATATACACTTTCACATGTTTCTGTAGTAATCCACTAACATAAGCTACAAAATAATATGTTATTTTTATAGTCATATAATGTGGTTTCAACACACAGACAAGAGACTATAAAAAAAGTGCAAGGACTAGTTTACAAATTAGTTGTACTGCCACACTAATACAATGATATCCTAAACAATTGCTGTCATCAGTTATAACAAGATGCCCTAACTCCTGTGTGTAGTAGTAGCTTGTTCTACTCTATCACTCTTGTCAATGCTGCTCATGAAAATGAATGTACGAATGTATGACAACTTAACTAAACTATGTCACTATCATCATTGTTTTCTTATAGACTGTCTACTCGAAGCTGTAAGGATTGGTATGATTTGGGAGTAAGGAAAAATTGTTATTATCCAATTTATCCTGATGGCAAGACTCAAACAATGGTAAGACAATGAGTATCCTTATCACTATATATGTATATCACATTGACTTTAGGTTACTGTGAGATGAAGGGTACCATGTGTGATGGTAGAGGTGGATGGACTAGAGTGGGCTATCTAATATGACACACCCTGGTGCTGAATGCCTCCAGGACTGACAGAGCACAAATATAGGAACCTTAAAAATGAAGTGTGCGGTCGACCTCATCGATCTGGGGGGGTGTGGCTTCAACTACATTTTCACTCTTGGTCTTAGCTATTACAAAGTGTGTGGACAAGTTAGAGGATATCAATTTAATAGCCCTGATGCATTTGCTTCTCGGGAAGAGGTATAGACAGTTTTTATGTTGATGGTATTTCAATCACTTATGGAAAAACCCTCGTAAACATCTCTGGACATATGCTTGTGGACTGCAAGAAGATAGAAGAGACGCTGTAGGAGTCCATGTAATAAGGGTTACCGTGGTGGCAGAAATGTGTTCATCTTTTATTCGAACCATTACTATTGTGAATCTGCTCTAAATCCTAGAACAAGCTGGAAAGCTGTTCTCTATGCTAGCGATCCTCTTTGGGACCGTAAGAACTGCGATAGTCTTGAAAGTACCTGTTGTACTAATCGTAAGATGCTTGGTTCTATCGACTACTTGAAGATACAATTAAAGATGATATTGAGCTGAGGGTGTGTAGTGATCAGGTTATAGTGATGAAGGCATTCCTTTGGACATCATTGAAATATATGTTCAATGAAAGACGAACAGACAAATTCACTGCTATCATTTACCTTGAAATGGCATTGTATTAGTTTTAGTTTTATCCCACCTTTAGTTGAGATATTGTTAGAGTTTTTGATTAATAGATTTTTTTAGTTTTGAACCTTTTGATCATTAAAAAGAAAAAGATAATTCATTATACATCACTAAAGTACAATCAGTTAACTGCTCACTGATCCAGTTCCTTGATTTAAATTTAAAGAATAACAATGATCACTGGATGGTGGTGGTAAAAATACGTGTAAGAAGTCATTTGCTAATTTATTTTGCCAAATTATATCATATGCAGACTTGCAAATATAAACCTGTTCAATCCTGTACTGGTTGCTGTTTCTTAAAAACAAGTCTTTTTAAAATAGAAGTAAAGTTGGTGTAAACCCAATATTGAGTTACCACAAAGCAAAAAACTGGTCTAACTTAATATGTGAAAATAGAAGCCAAAAGTAGTCTTTGTAGTTTATTGTCCAATAACTGAAATTATGAGGGAGAGGTAGATACTATTTCAACCTAACTAATTAGGTTAATTAAGTTGAAATAGTATCTGCTTATAGCTTCAATTGAAGCCATGATTCGACTACTATAGCAAAAATGGGTGTAAACGCAATGTGGTTGTAGATGTAACTAGTTCACTTCATGCTTATTGAGTTACACTAGTATTGGTCTTGTAGGAACTTTGAATTGGGCTTACATCATATTGACACTGTAAACTGTAGTAATGAAGACCTTAGTTAAAATGACAACATTCATTTTTCAGTGTGGCTATCAAATAAAGTACATTACATGATGAAACCAAAAAAAGAGGCAGGTCACTATCAATGATTTTTCATTAACAATATTAGTTATAACAACCCTATTTTGTTAGTTATGATAACTGCAACATATGCTAGAATCAACCTATTAAAGTGTTACAGTAACCACAGTGCGCGAAGTTTAAGTAACAGCAATTATAACCTCAACTATACTTATTTCAGATGTTACTTTAACTACGGTGTAGGTTATAATCACCAATCCATTTGACAGTTGCTTTAACTATTATTTTCATTGGGTATTTAACCCAAGATATGAGTTGCAATTGTTTGACCTAAAAGTTTAGGTACTTTCTGACCATCACTTTTTACTGTGATACCAGTTTTAACCTTAGTATGATTTATCAAATACTTGCAAGTGATATTTGAACATAACTACTGAAGTATGTTCTAAAAACTATACCTAAGATTTTATACTGCATAGTAATATTAGCCTCTCAAACAATCTTGGTAATGTTTTTTATTCTTAATTTCTTAGTAAATGCCCAGTATATTGATACCAAATAATGCAGTTATTTACTTGTATCTTCGATGGTTTTTTCATCATTCCAATTCTAAAATCACTCTTTCTTTTTGGATGTGATCTAAAAAATTTCATGTTGCATGCTGATGTCTTAACTTCCATATTGCTAGATACTACAGCACATACAAGTGAGGAAATATTACATTATACAATATTATTTCTGTACTTCTTGAACATACCTTCCTCTTCTTTTGGTGTGATATTTCTTCTCCTTCTCTCTCATATTTAGCAGGCCCAATTTCTTTACTGTTCTAGTATCTAATTCAATATTATTACTTGTATTCAAAGAACATTCAATTCACCTTTAACATTATCTACATCTATTTCCTTCCCTTGTTTACTGGAGTTCAGCCTCTTTCTCAGTAGAGCAACTTCCTTTTCAAGCTCTCTCACCTCCTATATATCAACATACACACGCATATATCTATAGCATTAATCATCTCTTACCTTGTCTCTTGTACGTCATTCATCCCAAACAGTATAATAGCCAATGCTTAATTTAATAATCCAATTCCCCTCTTATGTGATCAAAACCGTACTGATAAGTAGTTGAAGATGGACTTCTGTTATGCAAGAGATTATAATAAACATACATACTATAATCACTTACCATACTCTCTGAGTATATCATTTCCTATACGTACTGTGTATTTAGATTGTAATAAGACAGTACCAAACACTCTCAACATGTTAGGATCCTCAGACACTGTACCAGACAGTGCTCTTAATGGATTATTAGTTAGCAATCCTCCTGAGCTCTTTTATCTCATCAAATGTCTCCTTAGAGATAAACTCCCTTGTATATAACATCTGTGTCACCTCCATAGGAAGAACAAGTTTTGAGAGTCTTGCAGAATATTTCTGGAGTACTTTACTGGAGTGGTCTTTTTGCTTATGAACTGCTGTTAAATAAATTTTGTAATAAAAATGTTTTCATTGCAACTCTTACTTTTGTTACTTATCTATGTAAATCTTACTTCACTTACCAGTTAATTTGACAGTTTTTCTTCAATTTCTTTCCGGTATCTCCCACTGGTCCACCATATCCAGACGAATATCAATAAACATTTATATCGTTGTTGTATCTCTAAAATACTCCCCACACGACTCAAAACCAGTTTTGAACTGTTCAAAAATACTAGGAAACTCCATATTTTAGTGAGGATATAAAGTGTGCTGCATATGCCCTGCTAACAAAATCCTCCATGTCTCCCTTCAGTACGTTGCGAATTCTGTCATAGTGTAGGACGAAAACATCAATAACAGCTCGTTTGTAGCTTGTAATATCGACGGTTTCAGCCATTGTACAAACATAATGGGGCAAGGTCCTGATAACTATCAACATGCGCATGCTCAGTAAGCCAATAATTAGGTGGGAGCTTATTTGTGGTTTTGGATATTTACATTAGTTGCCAAAAAAATCTCATTTAGGGTTAAAATAAGAAGCATTTAATATCTTTGCTCACCTCTGCCAACTTATCTTCTGGTTTCTCCTCCAGATATATTGAAAGTTTATGAATTAATTCTTTAAATTATGACAAACTGTTCATCTTACAATTTGCGTTTACTTTCAAAATATCTCACAACATTCTCAATTAATTCTTCATGTTTTACATTATATATATATATATATATATATATATTCAATTAGTAGGTTTTTATATGTACCTTTCTACATCTCATCCTTTTAAAAAGAAAATGTAACATAAACAATATTATAAGTGGGAGATAAGGATGTCATCTTTGACCAAATCTATATATAGGCCTGAATTTAGAACAGATCCAACATTATTGGTAAGTATATAAACGTTAACTAATTAAAGTGATATAAAAGAGAGAGAGTTATTGAACTATTTCACAAAGTATTATCTATTATGTATATTGATACTTGTTAGAACATAGAAGACTTGAGTGTTTTATTTATAAGTATTGTCATTGGTTGTTTTAATATTATTTTAATGCCTAGAATGAAGAAGGTGCTGTGTTTTTGAAATATTATTAAAAGGTATAACATATTATAATGTCAGGAGCTGATAACCTCACTGAGGTAGAGGTTAGGAGAGTACAATTTCAACTTGTCTGATGATTTGTTAGTGAAAACTGCTCCTTCATCCTCATTAGTGAGGCTAATAGCTATGATATAGCAAAGAAATATATTATAAGATGTAAACACTACATATATTAGCTGGTTAAATCAATATGACTTTATTAGTATATCATTGTTCATAGTGATTAGTATATCTACTGATGGACTGATTTTCCTTAGATCTCCTAGAGTACCAGTGAAGACCATATATTCATGGATAACATCAGAACTATATGGTATATTAGAGGCTAAGAACAGTAGGTGTGGTCTCTACTCTCTAGTCCAGTCTCAACTGATCAGTTAACGTCACTGATGTCATTGATACATGACAGGATGATAACTGGACCATTAGCAAAACAAGTGGGTGTGGTTTATAGCAATTTAATCTGCCTAATATTTAGATCCTAAAGTTGATGGCTGATGGGGACATACGACTAGCCACACCCATTATAAATGAGTTAGGACTTGTTTGATATTACTGAAGATGAACTCAATAAATTATGTATTGAAGTAATAGAAAATAATCCACAACAGGTTAATAATCTATCGATGACTTAAAGCAAAAGATAATACAATAATGATATTTATCTCACCTTTTAAACCAAAACATTAACTAAATAACCAACTTGTTTTCCTGTAATACGATTTTGCTAAATTGAAGTACAACATTATAATGTTGTATTTGTTATAGTTTTTGCTACATCACAGTACAATATTATAATGTTGTATATGTTATAGTTATCTTGTTATTTAACAGGTATCTCTCTATGTATCTGGTAAATATCAAATAATTGGGTATTTAATTGGAGAAGTTATGAAGAGAACACAACACAAAGGAGATCCTAAAACAATTAAACATTTATTAATTAAAGAAATTGAAAGAGCAAACAAGTCAATAAGATGTAATTGTAGGTCATATAATTACATTATAATTTGTTTAAATTAGTTTAAAATACTTTTGTATATAACTTTAACTTACACAAGTAACTTCTAATGTTAATTGTAATAATATAGTATAATTTTAATTATTGAAATGCTGTTAATGTGTAGTGTAGTAGCACACTATTTATAGCTTCAAGGGCAATACCTAAACATAGAAATGTCAGTGATCTATTCTATGTGTATGTTAATTCAGTCCCATACTGTCTCCACCCATTTTAGCAGCTCCTCCATGGGTCCACTAACACAAAAAGGAAGGTGACCAATATTATTAGCTTTACTCATTCGCATTTAGCTTATCTTTTTTATATCACCCTATCTTTAATATCTTTGTCTTACTCATTCTAACCAATAGTTTCAGCTTATCTGTTGACAATATACCTTATACCTCTAGTAATGTACATTACCTTAAAAATGTGTCTGTTAATGATCAGTCTGTTGCTGTTCTTTTCCATACTGTTATAAACTAAACTGTAGTAATAGAAACATATTTCTATTAATAAAAGGTTTAATGAACTTTGTCAAGTAGTATTAAAGTCAATTGTTCATTGCACATAACTCATATAAAGCCCTCAATTTCACAACTGATATGTTTGATTGAATATTGAATATTGTACTATTTCAAACATATTTGAACAGTAGTAACAAACTAATTGGCATTTGGTCCTTAGACAAATTTAGTTTTTTTGTTGCTATGGAAATCTAATCATTAACAGCTAATGATGCATTGAATGAACTTATTTTCTTTATAAGGCAGTGATTGTCGTGAATACATTTTGGATTGACCTCATGCAGTGGTTTGTTGTTGCAATATCATCATGTGAAGTGTTGTCAATAATATTCATAGTTATATTATTGGGTGCAAAATGTCAATACAGCATTTATTATTTTATTTGAAGTAATAATATTTGCTGAGGCTACTATTACTGTCATATACTAATATTTAAATCACAACCAAAGATGACAATTTTTTCTGAAGCCAAAAATATTATATACACATGTTTTGTATTAATTATCAATATCGCAGCAAATGAAGTAGCAGCTTTTAAACACAATACAAAATACTACACACACTAATATTCTGGATCAATAGTTGTGCATAAATTTAAGTCAAGTGCTAGCTGATGGTTTACTTCTTCAGGTGGTTTTTCTCCCAATCCTGATAGAGAATTTTACCATAACTTGTGACTTTAAACATTTGTGTACCACCAGCCTCAGCTTTGAAATCTTCTAGTTTATCTTCATCAATGAGGACATAATACCACTTTTTAACTAGTTGGACTAGCTCTGGTTTGTGAAACATACGATCTTCCCAGGTAATTGTACTTATATCATCTAGTCCACATTTCTGATCATTTGCCTTGCCACAATTAAGTTGTCTAAAGTCACCCAATCTTGTTTTTTGTCCTGATGAGAGCACTGTATGGAAGTTGTCACACAACGTTCTTTCTTTCATCATTTTTAATAGCTTCAGTCACATAACATAATGCAGTAGCCTCTTGATCCATATCACAGGACTCCATACATTAAGTAAAATTTTTCGACTTCTTGTATGATGGCCACAAGATGGTATCTTTAAGTTGTCTAATTGCTTGGCAAATCTTTAATCCAGTTGCCAGAGTAACTACAATCACAGTTTATGGTGAGTTGTTTCCCTTGAAATTGAGCCATATATATACCATAGATCTCCTGAAAGGTGATGACACCATCTTTAAAACACCAGTTACCATGTGTTCTTCTCTCCATTACCAGTATAAAAAGATGATAGCTAAATAAGAAACAATACATTATCTGTGTAATACATGTGTTATCCTCTCACCTTTATCTGATTCCTTTTTTTGCATTCTTGAAGAAAGATCTTATCGTTCCAAGTAATAGGATTGGAGCTTGTGCTCCAACGTGATCAAAATAAGATACAATACGATCACAATTTGTAGCCTTATCATGTTTTTTTCTCAATATCGCCAATCTCGTCTGTCATCCATTGATCAGATCCTTTAGATGAGGGGGTATTAACTTCTGTGCAGCTGTAATGGCCTGAGATTTAGACACTTCTCCATACGAACCAATGATCATAAGGTCATAAGAACCAGGAGGAAGATTTCGTGCATTTGAGACTTTGTTACTATAGCTAGATTAGAGTCATCTTTCACCTTGCCATCTCCATTGCCATCCTTCTCTATAGTTAAGACAGATTGAACATTTACACTACTATATAACAATGCTATATAACTCACTTTCTTTCTCTCTCTCTCATGTTTTGAAAGTTAGAGTTGTTATTTTCTCCTGAAGTATCTAATCTGTTTTTGTATCTCTACTAATAGTTTATCAGTAGCTATAGAAACATACCATATATGGTATGTACTACTAACAGTACTATATAACTCAACCTTCTCTCTCTCTCTGTTTGTAAAAGTTAGAGTTATATTTTCTCCTGAAGTATCTCAATCTGTTTTGTATCTCTACTAATAGTTTATCGGTAGCTATAGAACATAACCATATATGGTATGTACTACTAACAGTAATATAGCTTACTTTCTTTCTCTTTGGTCAACTTCTTAATCTCTTCTTTTCTCTACTACTACTTTATTCAGGAGCTATAGAACATAACCATATATGGGTATGTACTACTAACAGTACTATAGCTTACCTTCTTTCACTTTGGTCAATTTCTCAATCTCGAATGTCTTTGCTCTATTAATTTTGTCCAATAGTTTCATCTTCTCTGTTTACATTAGGTACATAGTTATATCTCAATTAATGTACATGTACCTGATAAAGTGTCAGTTAATGATTGGTCTTGTTGTTGTTCACTGTCCATAGTGGTAGTAAACTAAAGTATACAACAATAGTAGTCACAAAAATATTGGAACAGAATTAACTATTAATATAAATGCTTCACTAAGTAGTAATAAATTAATTTTAGTTCTCTATTTATATATATACATACATTTATAATGTAACTTTCTTAATTATTGATATTCAAATTGAAATGAAAATTGATACATTATGCATGTTATACTGACACAATACTAGAAATAAGTATATATTATATATTGTTTTATGTTTTAATTGTATATATTAATAATAAATAATAATGAATAATGGAATAACAAATTAATTATGTATGGTTAGTTAGTTGCTTATTTAAAGAGTGAGTTTTGTTGTATATAGTAATATATTAGCTTACAACAGTATGTAATAAGACATCATATTAATCTTAAAATTGTCAGTCCTATAATTGTTTTGGAACATGTGTATTATATACATAATCTTTATATATATACATATAATTTGTGTGTCCATTTACTTCATTTTATTTTATTGTTGTATGCAATAATTGAAAGCAACAAAATGAAATTAAACTGTATCCTGTAACAGTTGATGCATATAGCAACCAATGACTTCATAATCTAAGTGGAAGTGCTATGATAATGGGTGTAACTTATAATGTTTAAAGTTTTTCACTATATAGCTTGCTTTTCTGCTATATACATATATCTAACATTCTATAGCTAGTATTCCACAGATACTGCTAATAATTATCTAATATCTGTAGCTCTCTCTAGTTAGTGTTTTATTGTAAAGTCATTGTCATCTAATAAAACAATTGTAGGATGACCTTTTCAAATATAATCTTGTTTAAATTAGAGTTTAATGTGAAATATCCTTACCACTTTGAATTGGATGTGACTCATCAAAGCTTTTGATTTCTTCTATTTTTGATTGTTCCTTTGGTAGTAACGGCTGGGTATTCCATTTGCTATATCATAAATAACATACTGATCAGTAAATGTAAAGTAATTGAACTTACTTCATGAGATGAAACATTTCAGAAGATATCATAGGTTCTCTAATAGTGTCCTTAATCTGTGGCAGTATGGATATCCCTACATTAAGCAAAATACAAATGATAAATGATTGAAATTAATAATAAACTAGATTATGCATTATATATAAGAGATATGCTAATATTAATTAATACCTTGTTTTTTATTAAAAGTGCAATAACTAAACCACAAATTCTAATTAACTAGTGTAATAATGGTCAATTAACATAGCTCGTCATCTTGATCAAAAATTTGACAATTGGTCATTTTAGGATTTTATGGTTAAACACTCAAAACTCAGTTTAAATGATTTGTAAATACAAGATGATTAGACTAAAATTAACCTTTTGTTTCTTTTCAGGATAGATTCTAACTCAAAGATCTTTTGATCTTCAAAAGCCAGCTCTCTTTTATAGTCATTGAGTGAGTCTGTCAGTTGACTTTTAACTTCCTGTATGAAACAAGATTCACATGAATATTGGGACAAATCTACCTCATCTTTTTGTTTGTCTTTTTCACTTAATTCTAGTAATGATGTAGCCTTTTAAGATCAACTTCTTTTTCCTTCATCAACTTAATAAGTATAGATGTTTCTGCTTTGTCAGAATAACATCTAAAAAACATAGAAAGATGGATTTGAATTTGAAGTAATGTTATAGCTACTTACAGCACAGTAACTAGATCAGCATTGACTTTGTAACATTGTTTTGACTTATTCCACTCAATAAATGTAAAAAGCTGAGACTTAGGGAAACTTTCATTTAATACAACAGTTGGAAGACTAAATATTAACTCAATAGATCCAATGTTGTAATCTTCAAAGTGTAATATGTATCCATCTTTTAAGCCCAACAATTTTGCAAGGTTACGTTGAACTACTTTCACTTCATTTCCAGTTATGCAGAGATCTGTAGGGACTTGAAAATGGAGATTGGTACGTTGAGATTGACTTTGTGAACTACATGGTATCTCAAAATAGAGCGTTTTAGATATGGTATGAGATGATCATTTTCATATGTTGTCAAATACTTTTTTTTCAGCTTCATTTCCCAAAATGTCAACTAAATTTGAAATGCCTCATAGTTGAACCATGAGCAGTGTCTAGATAGGACAGCAAATACACGAGCAACATGTAATCTTTACTAAAATCAAACACTACAGGCTGATGTTGAATACTTACTAATGCATTTGCCAACTGTTTGAATAGCACCTGGATGGACCTCACGTTTTGTGAAGGATTGTAGAAGTTGAGTAACAAAAATAACATAAGCTTTACGTACATCACAATTCTCATTCGTTAGTTTATTTCTTGCTGCCTCCTTTTCACACTCTGTGAAGACATCCCAGTTAGGATAAACGATCTTTTGCTTTCTCTGGAGCAAGATGTACTTTCCCTTGTCTGTGGCACTGGTTCAATTTCATCTGAAATATATCTTAAAATGGATTCAGCAAACAATTCTATCTTCTATTTTCAAAAAGGCATTTAAAAGTTCCACAGAGGTAGCAGCACTACCATTTTTTTTGGGGCTTTCCATTCCCAAAGCATGGCAACTTTTTCTTTCAATATCATCTTCTTTGTGTTGTATAATACTCTCCAATGTTTTACTTGATAAGTTCAGACAATGACCAACTTCGATGTAGTCAATTATTGTAAGTGCTGAGAGACCTGTATTAAGAGACTGTCATCACATTCTTTATCCATTTCTTCATAATGTAGACCATATGGAGTCAAGAGATTTAACAAATCTGTAATTAATAAAATGACATTCAATGATAATCTGGATGATAAAATTACAAAACATCTCATAGAGATGAATATTTATATATATCATAATCACGTACCAGATAATGTAGATAGCTTTACATCAAGTTCTCTACCAACAATTGCCACTGGTCCACCAATGTCCTCAAGAATTTGTGTAAATTTTTGACAATGCTTCAGTATATCCTCAACACTCTTCATCAACTCCAATCCTATTATCAAGTCATTAGTTATGTCAGAAAAAATTTGCTATAGTTGATCATGACTACATCGTACAGCGGCTCTCATAACAGGAAAACTTATCAAACCAGCTGTAAGTGCCTTCTCCGCAAATTCATTTTTAGCTTCTTCTAGTACCGATTTAAGGTAAACGTACCGGGAAGTAAAAACATAGACAACAGCTCTTTGTAAGTTTTTTTAAGCAGCCGGCCATTTCCAACGAGAAAGGTGGGCTCGTTTGTGCAAAATCGGGTGAGGTAATTGAACCCCACCCGCTAAATGCATGCAAATACATGATGTATAGAGAGATACACAAATCCTATGTATATACAAAAGATGTTATAAATACAAACCTTCTACCAAATAAACATTATAATTATATAATATTACTAAAGTCTATGCATTAATTAAAGGTACATTGATTGTAATATTATCAAATTATACATAATATTATTTTTATTGGTTTTTAAAATAGTCCAATGATCGATGTAGTCCTTCCTCATATGACACAACAGGTTGATATCCAAAGTCATCTTTAGCTCTCTGACAATTATAATAATGATATGTACCAGCTAATCTAACTCTCATTGGTGTAAACAATAGTTTAACTGTTACTAGAGGACTCAGTAACCACAATACCCATTGTAATATAATAGCTAGTATTAATATTAGTTTATAAGGGAGATGTTTTGAGGGATAGGATAATAGAGACCAGTTACTACTTGAGTATATAATCAGTATAAATACTGAGGTATAGTTGTTTATGCATTGAATTATATTTATGGAACATTCAACAAGCTATCAAAATACAAGATAATTACAAGTAACAATTTGATAATTACTGGCCATTATTATTAATGGACACACACTCTATTTGTTTTAGTTATGTCTCCATATTCTTTTATCTGTCCATTGTTCCTCTTACACAGGTTATCTCATCACACAATGACAAACAGTGACTTAGCTTGTATTATTAACTCTGAAAAAGTCCAGAAACTGCTTAGATAAAAAGGGTAAGATGTTTTCTAACTTCTTCTCTAATCTCTCTTTCTCTCTAGTCCCAGACAATCTCATTGTGCTCCTTTAAGAAGAGTCCACTTAAGAATCCACAAGTCATGGAAATCTGATACAACAGAAACAATTGAAAGAGAAGAAAGACAAACAAGACAATCAACCATGATAGTAGACATCAAGTATTATTAATGAATGAATACTCTTGAATATGTTTTTAAAATATACTTTTCATAGTAATGTATTGCATATTATTTCAGTGACTCTGTCGTGTTTTGTTGTAAGGTCTGGCATTTCTCTTTAAAAGTAATTCTGTTCTGAGTTGTTTAAGAAGAGAAATGGCAGAGATATGTGATTTCAACTGTTTATTTTCCTCTTTTGTTTTCTTTAGTTAAAAATGATAATGTGTAAAACAATTAATGAACATTGTTTATAATATGCTACACACAAGAAATCATGAATACTATGTAAAATACCCAAGATCATTGACAATATTAATGACAATATGATAATATTGATGGTCTAAACTCTTAACACATTAGAAATTATAAATAAATGTAAGCACTCATGATCATTGACCAACACATTACAGGTAATTATTGAACAGGTGTTATGTGCAATATTATCTAGGGATGATGCTCTTGCCATTTATAGTCTATATATACCTTGTTGGTGCTTTAGTGATAGTACTAATCAAGTACTCAAGTATGTCACACACTATATTATAAACTTTAAAAGTTGAACAAACTGGTAGCTTCTAATGTGGTCACATACTAGCTATATGATCACTTACTGTAGGAAAGGAACATGTATCTGGAATATAACTTTTATCAGACATTAACAATAATGTTTAATCAAGTACTCAGGTATGTTACATGATCAGTTGTTATATATATTGTCTCTCTCTCTCTCTCTCCTATCATTGTTGTCTCTGTAGTAATCCTCATGTTGAAATACAACATCAAACTGGTTAACTATATATCAATGGTTTTGTCTTAATAGACCATACACATTACAGGTAATAATCACTATGTTATATTACTAGTTATTATATGTATAGAAGGTCAACAATAGAATGACTGCTTTGTATAAACTATGAAATATCAATATAATCTTGATAAAGGCACTGATTGTTTCTTAGTCTTGTGATTGATGATTGGGTATAGGAAGTAGAGTTATAGCTCAAGTCATACTTGATTGATGGAACATGTCTGTCACAATAAAATTTGTAATAATACTAATAAGCATAAGAAAAACTATAACAAGACAAATATAATATATAATAGGAAAAAGTTAAGTGTATTGTAATAGACATTAATATATGTTGACTGTTATGTGAAATTCTCTTTTACTCAAGTAGTAAGTGTTATTTTTCATTATTCTAACATGAAGAGTATCATCATCACTAACATACTGAGTATTACGTGATTTATCAAACTCCAAAACTTGTGAGATAAAAGTTTGGATATCCGTATCCTTGAGACTGTCCCTTCTTAACAGCCTAGCCAGTCCGTTACACGAGCCCCATACTCTCCTTTTTGGGTCATCTTCTCATTAATTCTACAAGTCGTTCAGCATGGTTCTTGTTCTCTCTCCAGTTGACAATTTGAACAAGAATATCACCACGAAATGGAAATGATAAGTTGTTGTCATTATCACCTTTTGCATAAGATGAACAAAACATGGAGACATATTTGTTTTTTTGCATTTACTGCGGCCTTTGGGATAGACCAGAAGTGACAATTTGTACCCATTCTCATGGATGAAATGGCTCACTGATGCATTCTTTAATAGATGTTGACGCTTTGAGAAGTTATGATTATAAAGTCAAGAACAGGAAGGATCACTTGATGTTGAAGGTACTATAGATGGTGATGAATGAACGATTACTTGTTAAAAGTAATACAAATTACAATGCTGTCATCTTTCTAGAAAGTCAGTTTTTTGGGGTGTATTGGCCTGAAGTTTATCTTTTTGGGGGGGGGGGGGGGACCAATAAAGAGAGCTTTACCTTCACCCACTCTATTTGTTAGAAACCAGCTTAACTGGAATACCCATTAATAACTTGACTACAAGCTTGTACATTAGAGGAATCATCAAACACTATATTCTGTTCATAGTGATCACGATCATCCCTATGATTGATGAGCTGAACCTTTACTTCCTCCTTGAAATGGCCATGACAAGAGGTCATCATTTTTACCTGCCATTAGATGTATATAGAGACTCAGATGTGTTCCTTGTCCATCATCTTCACCATTAGCTGCTATACGAACAACATTTTGATAGCCATAGAGAACAAGAGAAAAACTAGGACTATACCACTCTTCATCACTATTCTTGTAACTGTTAAAATTAGACATAACAGTTTTGAACTGATGGACTTCTAATACTTTCCGATTGTAACGTAGTAATGGTACATTTTAGCATCTGTTAATGTATTAAAAAAATAACATGGTTTTATGGTAAATTGAGTACAAACAAATATCAGTGAGTCTGAAGACAAACTAATATGGACTAACAGTAATGGATATTTCAGTGATTAACTTATGAGGTTCCGTTTGTGTCAAAATTGAAAAATTTTCATGATCTAATAATAAGTTATTATTATTAAAATATATGGAAGCCTCAGACAGACATTCCAATTTCAATATAACGGAGTTATACAGAGTTTTAATGTCCGTTCTCAGCTTCCCTAAAATAATAGAACTACAATATAACAACCAATCAGGGACCCAACCTAATTGGAAACATCTTGCTGATGCTCGATTCTAAGAGATGGCTTGTGTTACTCGCCCTCCGCGTTTTATTAAGTAACAATTAAAAGCAAATCATAACATGTTAAATGTATCATTGAATGCATTTAATTTTTTTTTTTTTTTTTTTTTTTTTTTTTTTTTTTTTTTTTTTTTGACACAAATGGCGCTCCATAAATAAGAAGTAAATCAACAATAATTTCATAAACATAGACTTATTTATTATATCATGATAATTTTCAATTTTGACACAAACGGCGCCCATAGGTAACTAGTTGGCACACTATGATGTAACTACTGAAGTGGTGCTTTAAACTATGCCTAAGATTCTATACAGACTCAGTGCATAGTATAGTAGCTTCTTCAAACAATCTTAATATGGTTTTAGTTCCAGTTTAAATGGTGAGTACAGTTACAGTTGAGTATAATTTATACGTCCTTTACCTGACAAAGACTTTTCAGTTTGATGGCAGATCATCTTTGTTCATACTATTAGATACTACAGTGCATACAAGCAAGGAAAAATATGACATTATATATATATCTTGATATAAATGATATACATTATTTCTATATTCCTTTAACATACCTTCTCTTCCTTCTGACATAGATATTAACTGCTCTTTCTCTCTTCTTTCTCATATTTAGCTGGCTCAAACTCTTTATCCCTATTATCTGATACTGTCAATGTTGATATTATTACATATTCAAGGGAATACAAAAAGGTCACCTTCTTTGTCAATGTTTTTTTTCAGTTCTTGTTTACTGTAGTTTCAACTTTACTTTGATGGAACAACTCCTTTTCAAGCTCCCTCACTTCCTATATATCAACCCAAACATATAGAAATATTATCTAGTGTTATTTATCTCTTACTTTATCTCTAGTATGGTCACTCCAAACAATGTGGGTATCCTATTGTTAGTTTAATTACTTCAATTCCAGATCTCTTAGTAGGCCAATATTCTTCTTAGCTTCCATCAGTAGAATATCCTCATATGTTGTGGAGCATAACAAGTCACAGTGATAGAGTTGTCTTCTTTGTGCTTCTTTAACCAAAACTCTCTCCTCAGCAAAAATCTCCAAATGTCTTTCCACAGCAACACTTTTATCTCTTTGAGTGTGTGTTTATCCGTCTCCCATTCCAAGACAAACTCAATACTCTCACATTTGAGAAGGCAAGATGGATTTGTTGTTACAGTCCCCCCCCCCCCATTAACACTTTGACTTTGACCTTCTCACAGAACTTTTCAACCTTTAATTGATAGTCTGCCAATAAGGTCCTTAGCCTCTTCAATCTTGTAACGAGTGACAATGGTCTTCAAGCAGGCAATATTAATTAACGGTACACTTTTCCTTAACTGCATCCATAACATCATCAAATGATTTTGCTATAACATAACTGAGGTTTTAGCTCACTGAAATTCCTTCCAAGAAACCTTTTCAATTTTTCCAGACGAGAATTAACACAGATAAACGAAGATGGTAAAACAGCAGATTTTATAAGTAGATATAACATCCTCAAAAAAATCTCCAAATTCTCCTCTCATTACATCAAAATCACTCTGATAAATGGTTGAAAGATGAACTACTTTAGGAAGAGATTTGACTTATGAAAATACGTATATAATCATGTTCAAAAGTACAAAAGTTAACTTACTGTCTTCAAGTATATTTTTTCCAACATGTACTGTATCTTCTGATTTTAATAAAAATTGTAGCGAATGCTCTCAGCTTGTTAGGAACATTCCTTAGATACTGTACTAACAGAGCTCTCAATGTGCCATTGGTTAGAGACCCTCCTGATCTCTCTACTTCATTAAATGTCTCCTTTGAGATGACACCCTCTGTATATGACATTTGTGTCACTCGTTAGGAAGAACAAGCTGTGACAGAATTTAGAATGCTTTCTGAAGTGTTTTTAATGATAAGGGAATGAGCTACATAATAATAAATGTAATAGCAATATTTATTATAAAGGCTAAAATATAAAAATCTCACTTTCTGTTAATACTGTCAAATATTCCTGAGCGATTTGCATTTTGACCAATAATTTCTATCCTTAATGTCTCTATAATCTCTCTTCTTTTAGCATTGGGATTGGTAC
>NW_024533901.1:0-30578 GCF_016097555.1 Gigantopelta aegis | reverse complement strand
AGAATGGTAAATTCGTTGAATCACATATTCCACTGAAGGAGAGCAATAACTAATTTTAAAAAAAGAAAGCCTGCATTACAACAGTTGCTAACAACTATTTTATGCAAATGGGGTATTAATTGCTACTTAATAAATGGTCTATCTTAAAGTAAATTGAATGAGCAAATGAAACAAAAATGCACATGTAGCAAACACTTGTACATAGTTAATATTATTAAAATGATTTATTTACTTTTTTAGTTTTCCAAATTGGGGCATATATGTACATGTACATCATTAAAATAAGCTACATGTTTTTGTTGTTGTTAAAAATTAATTATGAAAGGTATTTCATTAAATGTACATGTCATCAAGTTAGGTGTGGTCAGTGATAAGATTGAATACAATGTCATACACAGTGTGTACGATGTGACATTGTGTCAAAGTGTTCTGATGATTGTGGAAGTGAATTGTCAGCATTACACTATAATTTTTTTCTGTTAATAGACCCATCCCAAAAACCTAAAACACTAAATGGATGATCACATGATGCACAACAGTAGTAAGCCACACCCAGTATTGCAATATTAATATGACTGCATACTTTTATACTGTTTATAAAATGTAGAGGTATGGTATATATGGAAAACAACTGAGCACTCCCATTTATTTGTGTCATATAATTTTGACACAAACTGTGTGCCATAGGTATAATACGGCATGCCATTTGTGTCAAAAAATTAATAATGGGAGTAGCCTACTACTGGCTTTGCTCAATCGTTTAGGCTCTAGGGTGTGGCCTATTAACAGTATAAAAGTATACAAACAGCAACTCCATATGAAAGCCTCTTACATTGTTGCAAATATTAATTTGGACACCAAACGGCACACCATAATTATTACTATATATATTTTTAATTACCTTTTGTAATTTAGCTATAATAGTCGTCTTTTCATTTTGCCAATAAAATCAGAGAGTTTTTTGCTCGAGTTATTTTTTACCCGCCCACCAAACTGAGTTGTAGATTCTTCTAACACTGCAATGATGCCTGTATTCAAAAAAATGACATTAATATTATAAACTAATTTTAGGAGCAGACTCTGAACCCATTTCGATGCTACATAATAACAACCATTTAGTTGTTAGAGGCCAGTCATAATGTACTATAGTTTTGTTCATTTTTAAAGGCCAAATTAAATACTAACTAGATAATATTATACTCACTTTGTTCATTAGTATTATATTTTATTACATGTACAAGGTACAATGCACATTAAATCTTACTTGTGTACCACTGAGATCTTCTTTTCCTTCAAATTTTAGTCTTATTGGATCATAAGGTGGTAAGTTCATTGGATATGACAATCATAATAGCTCTCTCAATTGGTCTAAAGCATCACTGATTATGTCTTCTGTCATATAAATCTACCAGGTTACTAATGTCGATAGAGAGAGAGGAGAGAGAGAGAGGAAGGAGAAGAATTTTAATAAAATACGATTACATTGAGAAAGTGGGTATGCTGAACTATGCAATGCTTCTAAAATGTTTGCTAGTAACCAAAAACATCTTACTACACAAATTACAAGCCATAACTGAGCATCAATGATTTTTTACAATGTAACTATGATAGTTTACAAGATACATATGTCTTTGTGATATTATAACACATTCATACCTAAGATATAGCAGCTTTAGCTTCACTAACAGTTCTTCTTAAAACCTCCTTCATTTTATCAATAGGAGCTAACGTAAGTAATTACAATAATTATTAATTACAATATTTTGATTAACGAATAGCTATAATAACCTATCCATGTGTATGTAAGTTTTACATGGATACACACACACACACACACACACACACACACACACACACACACACACACACACACAACACACACACCACATATATTACAGGTATACTACAAACAGGTCAATATAAGTCTACAATAAATGTACCTGTAATGTACTACACAATGTAATGTATACCTACATTACAGTCTATTCAATTACTAATATTCTGTTAAAACAACACTACATGTACTAATAGAGGAAGTATATTCTTCTCATAACATAGTTAATGCTTGCTTACCACATTGATCTGCATCTTGAAACAAAATAAACCAATCATAATGATATACATGTAACACAAGGCCTAGCTCACATTTTCTTTCTCCCTCCAATAAACTTATATACAAACTATGTATATGCAACAGTTACATACATGTATAATTATACTATTAACTGAGGTACTAAAAAGGTAAAAAGTCTTTTGCTCTACCTTTTCCATTCCTGTGTCCAACTGGATCAGGAGCTTCTAAGATTCCACACTAGGAGTACATGTCTCAGCATATTCATTTCTGTAATTACACTTCATTATATAGGTGTGTTTTGGAGTTCTCTTGGCTCTTTTAAAGACATCAAGACATCAATTCATCATTGTGTTTTAAGGGAACTAAAGACACAACTGTTAACTGTTTTTGTTTAAAATATTATTGTACAACTTTATTGAATACATAATAATATATAGCAGGAGAAAATATAATTCATTACAATTATAATTATTATTATGAAGAATATCAACAGATTGATTCATAACCATATACTATACCTATCAGTTCTGATTGAACAGAATGATACGGATCATTGCCCGAAATTGATATAGGAAAAAAAACGGACGTGAATCATAACGGAATCGATACGGAATTTCATTCTGCTGTGTAATTGTGACCCACAGCGACAGGCTTATCATGGCGTCCACACCGAAAAAAAATCCTTTCCAGAAAGACAGAATGTGTCGATTCTTGTTTTAGGAAAAACAGGTTCTGGTTAAATCCACATTATCAATGCCATGCTTAGTGGAGAGGTTGCTAGGACATCTTCTAGTCCAACTCCTACAGAACATAACTTTGTTTGAGCGCCATAAAAGGAACTTTGGAAGGCGTTACTGTGATTATGTATGACACAAAAGGGTTCTTTGACCAAAAAAGCAAGTGAAGATGACATTTTTGAGTGGCATAGTAAGGATTGTACAGATGGATTTAGTCTTATACTCATTTGTCTAAAGATGACAGATAAGGTTGATCGAAGTATAACTGAATGTTGCAGAACTTGGCGAATGACTTAATGAAGATTTATGGAAACGATGTGTTTTTGTTCTACTTTTACCAATTACTGGCTGCAAAACAATGACATATGTGACCTCAATAAGACCAAAAGATAGCTGCTCTTATAAAGCAAATAAATGCTTTCAAAAAAAATGTAAAAGAATGTGCTAAAGGAATCATTATCTGAAGACATTTTGATGAGATTCCGTTTGTTTTGGGTGTGGTACTGTAAAAGGGAAAGCAACTAATACATAATGATGACACCAGAAGTTATAACCTCAGATGACACAGAAAGAAATGTTTTAACGGCTACTGAAGACTGGCTTGCAGAGTTGTGGCGTGTTAGTATTAATCAATGTGAAGATACAAAAAAAGCCTTTGGTTAGATCACTATGTTAAAAAGCTATTGCTACGTCTAGCTACAGGTGCAGGGGTTAGTAGGTACAGTAGCAGGGGATAGTAGGTGCAGTTATCGTAATTGTAAGCCAAAGTTGTGAGATAGATGTCATAGTTTTCTTCTTGGCACCACTTTTAGCAAGAAAACATCACTAATATTGTATACTGTGTGACTCAATCTTTTGTGTAATTGTTTTATCATAAAATCTTATAATCTACATATCACATGTTAACACATTGTAATCCTATTAATGATATAATGTTATCAATATACTGGGTGTGATTAACCACTTAAGGCTCAATGCACTATATGGCAAAAGGTTACCCTCCTCGGAAACTACAGCAACGAAATGCAGACATGTACCACAACTATGGTAAGGCCCAGCTATGGTGGTCAGAGTTTATATTGTGAAATTGAGAACTATTATATACTTGTAAAACTAACTGACTCCATGTTTTGTATTGTTGTTTTATCATAAATTCCTATATTCTTGTAACATCACATATCACATGTTAACACGGTAGTCCTGTTAACAAAATATTGTCATCTGATATAGTAGGTGTGTTTAACCAGTTAAGGGTCAAGAAAGGTCACGTTATATGACTTCATTGTAATTGTGTAACTTGAGAATTATTGTATACTTGTGACTGAAGGACTCCGTGTTTTGTATATTTTTTATCATAAAATCTTATATTCTTGTAACATTCTGTTACAATGTGAATGAACATTAGTGTGTGTAGTAAGTATTATATCTATAAATAATGGTTAAGATGAAATACTAATTGTGACATTTAATATTATGTGGCTAGGTGCACAGAAAAAACTCTTTACAACAATACAATTATTTTTGGACAAATACCGTAGACCACAGTAAACAGTTTGTGCTATCCATTACATATATATTATAATTAATATGTCATATAGTATGTAGGTTAAATTTGTTTATTCGGTCTCCAACTTAGTATCATTTAATCCTTGAAAGGATCTTTTAAGAGACTGTGGGTTCAGTCATTCACTATTCATATAAGCATCTTCTTCATCAGCTTCCAGTTTCTACATAATAATGACTTTTTACATCACAATAAGAGTAGTTCATATGCATAAATACAGTGGAACCTCATTTGTAGACACAATCTTAAGTTAAGCACTTGTCTTAAGTAAAACACTACACTGTAATGTAAGCATAAGTTGTTGTGGTTAATGGATTTTTACTGAACAAACACAAAAGGTGCTAAGTCAATAAAAACTGTACCATGCCATACATGATTATCATTGTAATATTATGGGGAAGATTATGAGTGTTCCCAGGAGATTTTATGTGGGACTTTTTTCGTCAATTCCATAAAAAAGAATAAGTTATAGTATAAGTATCTGTATAAGTAATTAGACTAGCAATGTTGTGGACATAACATTAGCATATTATAATTAACAACAAGTTCATGTCCCTAATAATTATGACAGCAGTAGTACTTTTGCTAAAGTCCACTTGTCCAGAAATGTACTATATGTACCTTTTCACTTTTAACTTTATTGCATTAAAGGTAATACATTGTCTAATTAATAGACACAATATCCAAAAATAGAACATATTGAACACTACATTGCTAAGGCTATTTATAGTAACCAAAAAAGTGCTTCTTCATTAGTCAATTTTGATAATGGCATGTAATGGCTTAGAGAAGCACCTTTATCATTATAAGGTTCAAATGATACTAACAAAAGATAAAAAAGACAGTTTATTCATGTAGAACATTTCAAGCTATGGTATGTACATTGTGGAAGAGTTAGAACCTTTGGAGAAAGACTAAGACAAAACAAGAAATAGACTTAAAGAGCTTCTTTAATAGTCCAGTGTGATAGGATCAATTCTAGATCAAAAGACTATAGACAGATATACCACTGACTATAATCTATAAAATTTCAAAATCATTTTGAATAGACATCGAGTAAACTAATATAGCACAGACTCATCCAATATCTAGCTACATTAGAATTCCACGCATATTTTAGAACATTAAGTAAATTTCCATATTAGGACATATAAACTCAAGTGTGTCTATAATTATTATAGAGGTTCCAATGTGAAATCACCCAATACAAAGTCATTTGTGACTCTAATGGATTGTATTGTTATCATGAATGCCTTACACACATTACTAAAACATGTACAATACTGTATTTGCTATAGTTAATGCTGACCTTCATTTCTTCTTGCTTGCGATATGCATAAGCCATCATGTGCTTCTTTTCTTCTTCAGAGAAAAACAGGTTCTCGTCCAGGAGCACCTTGACCTTTCTAGAAAACAAAAACTATTTGTCAGTACATCATCTTATATCCATAGTATAATATCTAAATTACATGTACATGTACAATGGTAGTTATTATAACAGGATATCATAGAATGGTAAATTCGTTGAATCACATACTTCCACTGAAGAGAGCAAACTTAATTTTAAAAGGAAAGTCTGCATACATACAGTTGTTAACAACTATTTTATAACATGGGTTAGTAATTGCTATTTAATAAATGGTCTATCTTAATATTAAATTAATGAGCAAATGAAACAAAATGCACATGTAGCAAACACTTGTACACTAGTTAATATTAAATGATTTATTTACTTTTTGTAGTTTTCCAAATAGGGTCATATATGTACATGTACATCATTAAAATAAGCTACAATGTTTTGTTGTTGTTAAAATTAATTATGAAGGGTATTTCATTAAATGTACATGTCATCAAGTTAGGTGTGGTGTGTAAGTGATAAACTTGAATACAATATATACCAATGTGTACGATGTGACATTTGTGTCAAAGTGTTCTGATGATTGTGGAAGTGACATCATCAGCATTATACTATAATTTTTTTCTGTTAATAGACCTCATCCCAAAAACCTAAACACTAAATGGCTGATCACATGATGCACAACCAGTAGTAAGCACACCCATTATTGCAATATTAATATTGATTGCATACTTTTATACTGTTTATAAAATGTGGATAACAAGTACCACGAGCTGTCTCTTAGAATCAAGCATCAGCAGAAGTTTACAGTTAGGTTAGGCTCCTAATTTTTGTTGTATATTGTAGGTATGTTATATATGGAAACAAACTGAGCCACTCCCATTTATTTTGTCATATAATTTTGACACAAACTGTGTGCCATAGGTATAATACAGCATCCCATTTGTCTCAATATTAATAATGGGAGTAGCCTATACTGGCTGTGCTCAATCGTTTAGGCTCTAGGGTATGGCCTATTAACAGTATAAAAGTATACAAACAGCAATTTACTATATGAAAGCCACTTACATTATTACAATATTAATTTCAACACAAACGGCACACCATAATATATTACTATAAACATATTTTTAATTACCTTTGTAATTTAGCTATAATAGTCGTCTTTTTTCATTTTTGCCAATAAAAGCAGAGAGTTTTTTTGCCTCGAGTTTATTTCTTTACCCGCCCACCATAACTGAGTTGTAGATTCTTCTAACACTGCCAATGATGCCTGTATTTCAAAAAATGACATTAATATTATAACTAATTGTTAGGAGCAGACTCTGAACATTTCGATGCTACATAATAACAACTATTTAGCAGTTAGAGGCAAGTCATAAAGGTATAAGGTACTATAGTTTTGTTCATTTTTAAAGGACAAATTAAATACTAATAGATAATATTATACTCACTGTGGTCGATTAGTATTATATTGTATTACATGTACAAGCTACAATGACATTAACTCTTACTTGTGTACCACTGAGATCTTCTTTGCTTCAAATTCTTGTCTTATTGGATCATAAGGTGGTAAGTTCATGGATATACAATCATAATAGCTCCTCTCAATTTGTCTAAAGCATCACTGATTATGTCTTCTGTCATACAAATCTTACCAGTTACTAATGTCTGAGAAGAGAGAGAGAGAGAGAGTTTTTACTAAAATAAGATTATACTGAGAAAGTTGGTAATGCTGAATATGTATACTGCTTAAAAAGTATTTTTAATGTTGCCTAGCAACCAAAACATCTTACTACACAAATTGATAAGCCATAACTGAGTAATCATTTATACAATTAACTAGTATAATTTACAATACATGTGTCTTTGTGATATTATAAACACATTCATACCTTAGATATAGCAGCTTTAGCTTCACTAACAGTTCTTCTTAAAACTTCTTCATTTTATCAATAGGAGCTAAAGTAAGTAATACACCATTATTATAATACTTGATAATCAAATAGTTAGAATAAACGTAATACATGTGTATGTAAGTACATGAATATATATATATATATATTACAGGTATACTTACAATACAGGTCAATATATAGTCTACTGTAATATACAAAAATAATGTACTACATGTAGCTATTCTGTTAAAACAACACACTATATGTACTAATAGAGGAAATATACATTCTAATAAACATTACTACCTTGACCTGCATTTTTAAAATTACTCGAAACAAATTAAACAATCATAATTGTGCATGCAATCAACATGAACAAAGGCCTCTCCTCGCATTCCTTTCTCCCCGCCCAACTAAAATATTATAGATAATACTATGTACATCCAAACATACATGTATATATTATACTATTAACTAAGGTACCTAAAAAGGTAAAAAAGTCTCTCGCTCTACCTTTTCCATTCCTGCGTCCATTGGATCAGGAGCTTCTAAGACTCCCCCACTAGGAGTACATGTCTCAGCGTATTCAATCTTTGAGTTTAAGGTCTTCAATTTGATCATCTGTCAATCCTTGCATGTTTGGAGGTAGTAAAATACCATGAGCAGCTAACAGCTCTATCTCTATGTAAACAGATTACCAATAAGAGAGACATATTACAATATACACATGGATAATACACATTTACTAAACATAAAAATGATTGGTATTTCATTGTTTAGTTAATATACTTGATGACAAATTACAAAATATTTAGGATATGCTCTCAATTTCTACTCAGATGAAGTTCTATTTATTTGTATTCAAGATTGTAAGTGGCCACACCCATTGTCTTACCTTGCATAAACCTGTTACCTTCTGTCTTCCATTATACAGTCTTACTAGCTGAATAATAAGCTCCTCTGTCGGTATCTCGACCGTTTGTCTCGAAAGAAACTGACTCTCTTCGCCTTTTTTGATGTGTAGTTTTTACCATCTCTTTTCACCTAACCCACTTTAGCACCAGCTGATTTGTGTTTGGCGGGTAAACCCCGCCCCAGCAAAGCACTAAAAAAATTACGTCATAATGACGATTTTGAAATCAATTAACATAAACTGTTATTAATGATCGGTCTCGTGGAGTTACAACCCAGTTTATTATTGTAGCTTGTACATTACACAAGATAATGGCTTTGAAAGCAGTTGGCAATGCTATTCTTAATAGCCCAAAGCTATCAGAAAGAAACTAGGAGGAGAACACTCGGAACGTGTTGGACATGAGAGTAAGTAACCCTTACTACGCGCTGTCTCTATTTTAAGACTGAGGTATCAGTATAGCAGTAGTCTATTGTATGCAATTAACACTGTTTATCTGTCCCTTTATAAGACTTGTGATAACTATACCAATTAAATTAGTGCTGCCCTGATATATTGGTATTATAATATTGATGGCAATGATGCTATGTTTAAAACAAATGTTGTTGTGTTGTTGTTGTTATTGTTTTATGTGTACATTAGTAAAAAAATAGTTTGATTGGAAATTATCAAGATCAAAATTGTGCTTTTTGCCTTAAGGGGAAATAATATAGCTCAAAGGTCACTCAGCACAGCTAAAACAACAGCACAATATTGGGTAGTATTAATATTGGTAGTATTAACATTGGTAGTATTAATATTGGTAGTATTAGTCCTCAATTTAATTCATGAGTTAGATAGCTACCAAGAAAGGTTTTTTGTCATTTTATTGTTTTAGATGTTTCATTCCAACTCAGTTTAATACTTATGTACATATAGTTGTATTTATGTAAGGTAGAACAAGTTTAAACCATAGAAGATAAACTTAATGTTAAGGAACATTCATAATATAACCAGCCATCATAATATAATTATGATTTTATTTTATCATAGCCCTAATAAATGTACGTGTAACTATTACCATGTATAAACAAATGTATACATGTAAATGAATACAACAAGATGACTTTTGAAACTCTTTACTTATTTTTTTTTTATTACAAGTATATGTCTTACGAAAGTTCATTAATCATTTTCCTGTAATAAATAATGTAATTTGGTGTCATTTCCAAACAGTGGAGACAATGATGGGATTTACGCACTCTAGCTACATGAGCTTATAATAAGAACCTGTGGAGAATGAAGTATAGTTATTAAGAGGTACATGTATGTCTGACTGTTTATCAGAGAAGCTTACAATAGGCAGTGATGTCATCAGATGTGTTGTACTGCTAGTCTATTGTACATGTATATACAAATAGTTAATACATTTGTGCTAATATTAGTAAATATTATGACTGCTTGACATTGTTTTGTAAACAATATTAGCTTTCAGTTTTAAATCAGTCATTGACAAATTTCCTGTCTTGAAAAGTCTGAAGTACAATGCATTAGTATTATATTGTCAATACTTTCATTGATTTATTTAACTTATTAATAGTTGAACAGATAGATTGTGTATATAAAAATTGCCTGCTTTTTTAGTACTTGATGAAGACTGGTACCATTCAGAAGACCCTGTAAAAAGTGGAGTCTCTTTTTTTGCAAAGGTAAAAGTTATATCTGTGCATGCATGCATGAAATGGGCAAGTAATGTGCATGAAATGATTCACACACATATAACACGTGCAATCCCAGAGTGTTAAATTTATACTATTACATGTACATATAGCTATGTATTTTCACATAGTACAGATAGTATAGTCAATGTTATGACATCGTAGTCATAATGTACACTGTGTCTGGTTAGTATAGATAAGACAGTGCTTGAATAACATCACAGACAATGTCTAGAATATTAGATAATACAAAAGAGTTGTGTACAATAATAAGAGTAGTATTATAATTCTATTATCACATGCCGTTGTGCATCAAAGTTAAACAATTAATGACTTATAACATTAATTATAACTTAACATAAAAGATATAGTCTTCCAATAGTATTTTGCAATAAACATTAGAATACATATATAATGTGTGATAACTAATAGACATATCCCTTATCTATTTCCATGCCAAAGATTTACTAATACTAGACCTCTTATGATTTATCTCATAGCATTGCCCCTAATCCCATAGAGACACTAATGTACTATCAGAGGTGCTACATGTCATGCATTCATATTTTATAATTTTATTATGTGTATTCATGACAACAAAATGTATAGTGGTGTATAGAGTTGCCTCATTCCTCAAGTTGGCAGACAAATATAATCTAACTGATATGAATGTACTGACAAACCACTAAAACTAGAAAATAATTCTTACCTTTTTGATGGCTGAGTAATTTCTTAGAATATGTTGTCTTTGATAACTTAATGTACCATTGATCTTATTGACATGAATATTTGTCTATTTTAGAAGATAAATAATATTTATAGATGTATAATACTATACAGACAATTTATACTGCTATTGTATTTATTACGGAATCTATTTTGACTGTCTTTAATAATAAGTAAACGTGTAATATAAAATAGATATACTTATAATTATATATATATATATATATATTTAGAGAATGTATAGTAGACCAAATGTTTGACTTACCTCTTTATATAAATAAACATTTAATGATGTAAATATACTAATATACATTGTGGAGTGGCTTCAAAAGGATATTAAATAAATTGTGTTTGTATGCTTTTATTGACAAACATACTTTTAGAATTATTAAGGCATGAAATATATATTCATTTTTTAATGTATTATAAATTATTTGTCATATTCCAATAGTGTTATACACAATAAGTATGGGTGTGTTCATATTAGAAGCATTATAAATTAATAATTAATATGTTGATGTAAATGTATTGTAAACTTTACATTTCCGCCACACACCACACACACATGCCCCTCTCTCTCTCTCTCTCCTCTCTCTCTCTCTCTCCCCCTCTCTCATCACTCTCGCTCTCTCTCTCTCTCTCCATCTCTCTTCTCTCTCTCTCTCTCCTCTCTCTCTCCGCTCTCTCTCCTTCTTTCTCTCTCTCTCCTCTCTCTCTCTTCTTCTCTTAAAATCTAGGTAGTATGGGTGTCACTAAAAACTCAGGTCCAGGTTCACAGAAGATGCTGTTAAAGCTATAGTCCAAGAGGTAACTGTAAACATTTAATAGATGTTATTAAAAAGTACATGTACATATGTGTATATTGTGTTTAATTTTGTACATGTTTAATTATCACCATTATACCACACAATATACATGTATTTTGATGTTATGTGTTATCTGTTGACAGGCTAAAAGCCGAACTCAATAAATTACAAAAAGTAAAGTTGACTGTATCATCAGTTTCTATAAGATTAGAAGATGTCTCTAAAAGTGAATGTATGATAATATAATCATGTACTGTATATAATAAGATAATGATAAGAAGATACATGCATGAATACAGAATGGATACATAGAGAGACTTATAGAATAGGTTGACTATACGTATATATTTTTTTTTCTTTAGACAAAGACAACTAGACGAAAGATACCTCTTTATCGGTAGAGATATTAATCACATGTACATGAAATAGTAGTCCAGCTAATTTTAATAAGGGTTAACAAACTAGTTACTAACCAGCAAATAAAATTATAGCAGTTACTAACAATAGTAAAGCATTGTTATACACTTTTTTGAGATAAATATTTATAATTGTGAACTAATTTGGGAAAACCACACGTTTCGTTAAAAATTTCAGACAATGGTTGTGTATATATGGTTGCTACACGGGCCATTTTGTGCAGGATATGACAACACTCAGTATCCAGGAAGACCTATCATGAATGTACTTGGATACTAAATTTATTAAACATCAAAATGGCGGCAAAACACCACATATATGTGAATATTTGTTTTAGTGGCAACATTGGTTTGCCAATTAAATTGTAATAATGCATTTAATGTATAAGTATTAAATGTAATAATTCAGTTATATTTATTAAGGTTATATTAATTACTCTATGGCTTCTTCTTACTATAGTGTATCCTATTGTACTGTTGACCTTATTATGATAAAGTGTTCTGTTATATTGCTCGTAATGGAGAAACAAAGAAATTTTAGAATGCCCATGCCCGTTTCTTTGTGGCAAAAGGTCAAAGGTCAGTAATCAAACAGGTGTTTCACATCATTAATTGGGTGGTAGTTGTTAGAAAATACATAATAGAAGACAAAATGTAGCTTGTTTTGTCTACATGAATATGAACATGCCTTACTAAACTACAAATTTGTTATGTATGCATATATAGTTACATGTACAAAACATGTACCATATCTAAACACATTGTATATGTACTATATACTAATCACATGTACTATAACTAATTCTATTCGTACATTTGCAATGTATGATGTAAACGTACATGTGAAAAAATGTTTGCTTAACAAACACAACTTCGTGTAGATATATAGAATGTATTGTTTGCCAATTTACTTGTACATGTACTATATACTGATCTATTAATTACATTCACAATGCGTATATTAATTGTTGTGGTTACATTGTATCATATTCCTCATCCTGTAGGCTGAAGCTATTACCTGACTGTTGCTCAAGCCTTTAATATTGCGTTTGAAAAATGGCAGGCTAACCATAGGCTAAATAAGATGGTCCTTCAGTTGATGCATTATATATAAATATTGTAGATGTATGTATACACTGTGTTTTCCTTGATTAAACACCATCCTTTAAATACAAGTTGTAACTGCTTTGATGACATATAAAAAGTGGGTTGCATGGAAAATATTTAGGAGGTTTGTATGATACACAATGCTACCATGTTATAAATAACTTTAAAATTTCACACTAAGCAATCAAAATGGCAAGCTTGTCTGAGAATTCAATCAAACGCAACATGTTATAAGTGTATATGTTTCAGGAGCACGTAAATTAAATACACCATTGTACATACATGTTAGATGTGTGTCTGTTGTCTCCACCATAGGAGAGTAAAAAGAAGAAAAAGATGGATATACTGCTGCGCTGCTAATAGTGAACAAATCTGTGAAGACTGTCCTGTTAGTGATGGTGCTACACCTAATGAATCCACTTCTCAGAGTGTTGATGATCTATTAGGTAATGTATTGAAACTATAAAATGATTTGACAGTTTAACAAAACTTAAATTAATGGGATAAATGAACAAAAGCCAACGTATAAATATTATATTGTAAATTGATATATAATATCCTTTCTCTAAATCCATTTGTATACTGATATACATGTTTTTGATTACAACATAGGTATACCACTGGTAAAAACCAGTGGCCTCCAACAGCAAAGGCCCTGTTACCCCACCCACTCAACATGTTCCTGAACCTAAAATAGAGATCATACCTCCAACTAGTCCAACTCGTACACTTGATTCAAATCCATTTAGGACTGCACCCACTGCCTCTCCTGCTCTCCCACGTCGTAACTTTAAGTGATAATGGAGCCACCTGCTACACTTGATGTTCAAACTACATTATCCAAAGCTAAAAGTTTGGTAAGTCTATATCCAATAATGTATTATTATTGATAATTGTTATTGTAACACAACAAAGAACATGATAGATATGCTATCAAAGTAGTAGTTTAACGAAAATGTGTGAAACTTAAATCCAATGGAAAACTTAACTCTGCATAAATGGACATGACAGACAAGAAGTAAACTAAAAATTAAAATCTCACATCAATTTTAATAGGTGATGTTTAATGTCATGAATAAAGCAGTTATGTGATACATCCCAAGTTAAGTGGCTAAAAGTCAATGTCTAAAGAACCAAATTGAATGACAAATACATTAGTTTAAAGATAGAATGTAGGACATAGAAAAATGTGTATATAGAATAAGTGGACCAGATATTGTGCGTCCAAATGTATAGTGCCATAGAGCAGTTATATGCTAGAATACTCAAGTATTATAGTGCAATATAATATGTAGCATCATCTTAACAACACTTTAGTATAATGTGAAAGATTCTGTATGTTTTGCTATTTAAATGTTTGTCTCTGTTATTTTTGATAAATAGGACTTCTTATCTATTGAGGATGAATTAGATATGGAATTTCAACAGTAAGTATTACACTAATATAGTCAATATTAAAAGAGGGAAAACAAAATAAATAATAACAGAGAGAGAGAAAGAGACTGAGATAACCTGATTAATGGATAAAGAAAGGATTTTTTTATAAATAAATTTTCTTGTAGGTTTAGCTGAAGCACGTTCTAATCCTCACTTGTTGGATATTGGTGAATTAAATCGTTCCACAAGTCAGTGGAGATGTTAAACAATACATGTTAGGAGACCGTTCTTATGAAGATCTCTCACGTTCAAAAAGTCATGATGAACTTATGTTTCTGTGACCTTTTTATAGTTATTATTAATTAACTAGTAATTATATAGGGTGTGACTTGGTCTGTATGCAATAGTGGCTTTTTTAAGTCTATTTGAAATATAATTTTTGTTTCAATAACCACAACATGTCAAGTGAAGACAAAGTGTAAAAATTAAGATTTAATTTAACAATTATTGAGTGTCTTTATAAACCATGGCATCTTAGGGTTAGTACAACATTGTCCTTCATTTCTATTACATTTGTGACCATCCCATAATGGATCATTGGGATATAATTTAAAATAACTTGATATATATATATATATATATAGGTACACAAGATTCACTAGTAGTACTCAATATCTACGACTCTGTCAATATTTATTTTACCTAATGCAATTGTCAGCATGTAGATGGCAATGTACTTCTCCAAGACCATGTGTCTCAAAGAAGTGGTGGAGCAACTGATGACTTCATTAGTCCCTTTCCTGTTACTACTGACTCATCAATTAGGTAATTCATCTGCATTGGAATACTCTCACAGTGCACTCCAAAGATACCACACTTCCGTGTTGTTTTGAAAATAGAGTCGTTCAGGCTGCAATGGGTCACTTGGAAAGTGCACCTATAAATTATGTTAAATTAAGTTTATAATATTCAGGGGGAGTAGGAATAGGGGGCAGGGGGGGCCAACTTGCCCCCCAATATTTTGTCAGGGGGGGCATAGCCCCTCAATAGTATTGCAACAGCAGATGCAGATGTACATGACTCATGAAGCATGAAGTGTGATAACACAAAATAGTGCTAATGAACTAGGTGATAGCACATGCTTCAAAATGGATGCTAAGAGAAAAGACAAGCTGAAAGTAAATCCACTACAATTACATCATTCTTTACAAAAAGAAGTAAACTCACCTCAGAAGAATCTTGTAAGTAAAGTTGTTATCATTTGTCATGTGTAAAAAATAATTATTTCTAGTACCTGTGACTACTGAATTAGCTTTGGAAATAGCTGATGACATTGACCGTTCTGAAAATTGATGATCAGCCACAGAAGGGAGTGATGATGAAGAAAATCAAGATGACGAGGCTTCTTTATGACAGCCTCGTCTTTATGTGTGGCTCTTTAAACTCAATGACACAGCAACGACTCAATCACTGTATGATTCTACATGTTCACCGTGAAGAAACAGATAAACTTAATCTAATAGAAGTTGCGAAAGAATTTGTAGAGAAAAATGACAGGAGGAAACAGTTTTTTGGACAATTTTTGTTGACTATTGATAACTACATGTAGCTCATTTAATATAGTTGCCCCCCCCCAATATATAAATGATTCCTACTCCACTGATATTAATTTTTATTTTATAGAACGTGTTTGTGAAGTCAAAGTTGTAAAGGGCCAGGCTAGGCCCAAATTGAGGTTGACTGTATAAACCTGCTTGGGAGAGTGAGTACTTGTTATTGATAGAAAAATGCTCACTGAAATATGCTGAGCCTCTTTGTCACAAGATGATAAATAGTCTCTCTCTGTTTTGACTAACTCTAGGATGTTCCTTAGCTTTTTTTAAGACCTAAAGTTCAAGTTCATATGTAATTTAATATAATGTTTGTATTGTAATATAATGTATCCACTCATTCCTCTAATATTACCTCTGTTTTTTCACTTTCTGATGTCCCATATCTAAAGGAACTAGTGATAAGAGAGCTTGTTCTTGTGTCAAATGGCACAAAGGTCAGCCATAGGTATTGTAATACAAAGAGTTGGTCGAAACTTCCTCCAATAACAGCAGAAAGTAGTGCACTGTAAAATTAATATGTTCTTTTAACAATTAGTTTGTACTTTGTAGTAGACTATATAGACTACTTATCTAATGTTTTGTGTTATGTTTATTCAAGTTAGTAATATTGTCATAATGAACGTATTTGTTTATTTAGTGTATATATCTAAGTGTTGTGTATTTATTTTTAGTTCAGTTGGCAGTCAGCGTGTTAGCTGCTGTTGTATTTGTATGAGTTGGTTGTGTCCTGTTGTTAAAAGTTTGTTATTCTAATATTTATTCTCAAATATAAGTTCATAAGTCATCATATACTTTACATGGATGGATATTATGTGGAATGTAGAATTTACTCATTGTATATTTTCTTGTTATGTAAAAGTAACCCATTCATGTAAGCTACAAAATAGTTGTTAAAATGACATATTAATTTTTACAGTGTGTAAGCAGCACATCAAACCTCCACATTGTTCAATTGAGTCTTTGTATTTTATTCATATCATTCTCTTTGTAGTACTTGATGGTAATAGCTTGCAGTCATCCCTTTTGTATCCTGGAATACTACCTGGTAAAAGAATTGTGTTCTCTTCACTGTAGTTGTCCAGGAATGTCAATAAGATGTCATATCATCTCTTGCCAAGGTATTAGCTGGTAACTTTCCCTCATTGCCGTGTAGCAATAACATTTTTATGGTATTGCCTTTTTATCGCCTTGTATTTCTTTGTGCAGATGTCATGTAAAAAAAGAAAGGTTTTAAACAGACCATCTTCCTCCATGTAGAATGTAGAGTGCTGGTATTTCCGAGTCTGAGAGAAATGGTGGTTAACTCTTACATCATTAAAGTTGATCATAGCTGCTATTTGACCAAAGACAACCAAATCCAATTCCTTCTTTGTCAGCTCAAATATGCTTATCCTGTAACTCTTGTATTTGTCAGAAGTAATGGTTGTACAGCAAGGTTGTTTTTTTTTTCTCCTAGTCGACAAGTACACCATTCATAGCAAATTCTTGTATTTTTAGTTCCTCGTTTACAATAAGAGCATCAAGAGCCCAGTGGATGATACAATAGCTGTAGAATTATAGATTCGAGAGTTGTAAATAAAATAATCACTCACATTTATTTTCATCATTACTGTTATCACTCTCCAAACAGACTGCCTTTTTGCTTGGGAGCGTGGTAATCGAGGGATGAGATAGATTAGAAGTAGGAGTATAGCTACGAACGGTATTTGAAACGTCCACATATATTCCGGTACACTAAACACAATCAGGTAATAATACTGTAATGGGAAAATGGCTAACATTACAGTATTCAATTCTTCATAATAAATAATGAAGCTATTATAGTGAACTATAACATATTAAACCAACACAACAATGCTTCATCTTTCAATACATAACTGAATTGCTGGACATGTGGCTTATTACAAGTTCTAGAACACCAAACGTATGAGTACCTAGTGACTCTTCCATTGGATATATCAGGTGCTTCTTGGTGTAACTTGTACTACGATATGATGACAACATCACTATGTACATGTCATACAAGTTCTTGGTGTAACTTGAACTATGATGATTACATCACTAGTGTCATAAGGGATATTAATAGTAGTGTGAATGTATGTTTTTAGTTTTGGGGTTTGAAAGAGTTTAGGGTTTAGGACTTAGGTTTAGGGTTTAGAATGCTTCTTAGTATAACTTGTAACTGTACTATGATGATGACATCACTGCATGTCATGATTATGTCATCATATTGAAGTTACACCAAGAACCATCTAATTTATGTAAGGATGCATTATCTAGGGATGTCCATACTGCCATTGTCCTTAAACCCATATAATTTTATTTTTTAACACTATTTACATTTAAATATTTCAATATTAAAGTCGATATTAAAAGCTAGAATCTCAAAAATGTTATTTAAACAGTTTGTAGTACAAATAAGCAATTCAAGCAACTTTACACTAAGTATAATATTATGTGAGATTATATATAATACTATAAGGGAGTGAGATACTAGACAGTTATGTATCAAGTAAAAAATGTTTGGAAAGTTGACATGTACAATACATATATAAAAAAAAAAACCAATTATTACAAGCAACACACTACATGGTGACAAAACAGTATTAGGACAACAAATTATGAAGTATTTGTCACTTATAAAAAAGTCATTTAACATATAATTCGATGATATCAAGTGGAGAGCCTTCGTCATGCAAACCAAAACTACTGCATACCCTTAGTTCAAGATCATCAGAAGTAGCATCGTTTAGTGCCTTGTAAAACCATGGCATTTTAGGATTAGTACAACACTGTACTTTCCAGTCCATTACAGTTCTTTCCATCCCATAATGGATCATTGGCATATAAAACAAACTGAACATTAACGCCACTTGCAGCCGACTCACAGTAATAATCATCACCAACAAAAGATGGAATAAACCAGTACTACCATTATTACATGGACAGCCACTATTACTTAGTACGTTCTCAAATATTCCAACAGAATAGGACCATATTCTGCTTTAGGACTCATACCATATGTAATAGATAACCATGGAGATAATAGGAGTCTATTGTACTACCAATAATGACTCTGGGGTTCCAAATTGATATCCTCTTATTCGTCCGCACACATTGCTGTAGTTACTAGCAAATGTGTTAAAAAATGTAGAGTAACAACCAGATGTATTTGTAAACGGTTTGTCCACACAGATCATGATCAATATTGTCATATTGCTGTAATGTTAGTCCAGGAGGACAGGAAGCACCAGATTCACTCATGTGAGGTAGCCTACTCTCATCCAGCCTCCTTTACCATCACAGTTACTACCCCCCATATCACAATAGACAGTGATAATACTACCATTACTTAAAGTGATGTTGTAATAACCTGATGTAGCAGCAGGAAAGACTTGTAGCAAGGCATTACAAGATCATATGTATATTTTCTACAAGATGTAGGTATTGTAGATGGACATAATATTATCTTCACTTGATACTTTTCTTTCACAGAAAAAGTCTTTCCACTGTTACTAGGATACAACAGTATTGTTCATAGAGTGAGGGAGGGACGTGGAGTTAATAGACTAGTACAGTCAGCCATACAAACAGAGGAGCTCTCACTAGCTACACTTTGTAGACCAGTAATTAGACAGCAAAAAGCAATTAAAATCATTACAAGTTATTTTCTAACTCAGCCCTTACAACGAGTTGCTAAATACGGAATTGTACCATTTGCTAGTATATAGCTTCAAGCAAACCGCATTAAATTACCACGTTATGAAATTTAATCATAATTTTAAATAATTAATCGTATGACACAGAAAGTATATACTACTATGTGTAATTTATACAGTTATAGGTTCTAACGTTTAGTGTGCGAGGTCTAGTATTAATTTCTAATTGAAGTAGGTACTTCCTGTGCTTTACTAATGAGCCCATTGCATATATATTTGTCAAGCCTACCTAATGGATTATAATCACTACAGAATGACACTTTGTAGAGTTCAACAAGAAAGTGTTATACTTAAGGGAAATATAATATCAGCCTTAACTTGGCTGTACATTAAAATATTTTATTGAGGTCGACATTTCAAACAATTAGTTACATGAAACTGTCATTCCATAGTGTATTAGTAATCTAAACTGTATAATATTTTGGTACTCCAACACCTTCATTTTGTATTTGATATGCACGATTGTACTTAACTTTAATAGTAGGATCAGTATAAATGCCAGTAGTGGGGTCCTTCTGGTGTAACTTCTATGATGATGTAACTTGTACTATGATGAGACATCACTATGTGTCATAAGGTTGGTTTAGGGTTGTTAGGTGATGGATTTAGATGATGTCATCATATATGATGACATCACACCTGTCATTTAATGATGATGTCATCAGAGTGAAGTACACCAAGAACCATCCCAGTAGTGGCTGAATGTCTTGTATTGTAAGTGTATGTTGACTACCACAATAAAGTATAATGCAATTTGCAATATATTTTTTTTGGTGTAACATAACACAACAAGATGGTGGTATCACAATTAGAAACAGTTAAACTAACAAACTTGTAAAGAACAAAAGAGCATTTTAAATGAATACTGAATTGTCGAATAATCGTTTTGAAGATGATGACATCACATGACATCACAGTAAGAAAAAAAACTAGAAAAAAACAGAAACAATATAAAAAAAATAAAAATAAAAAATATAAAAAAGGAAAAAATTTATAAAAACGAAGTAAAATATTAAAAAAAATATACAAAAATAGATAAAAAAAGACAAAAAATATAACAAACTATAAAAAAGAGGAAAAAAAAAACTCTAAAAAAAATAAAGTAAGCTAAGTTGTTGTAAGAGAAATATAACTCTATGATATGGATTAATAGGTAGTAGTAAAGGATAAATGGATGAATGGATGATTGATAGATCGATAGTTGGATGAATGAATGGATGGATAGATGGATAAATGAATGGAAGGATGAATGAATGAATGGATAAAAAAATGAATAAATCCATAAATGGACAGATAATGATAAACAAAATGTAGCTAGATAATGGCTCCTCACAAAACACCCCCCCTTTAAATTACCTTCGATATCGTTGTGGAGTATAGAATAAAATTATAAAGTTTATTTTTTCTGTCCTCCTTCTTCAGCTCAGGCATTATCGCTATCAGTCTTATCCCATACTAATGTCCAGATGACCCACCCACTCTAGCACCTTTATCTTCTATTTGGTACTCCACTGTAATTAACCTAAAATTAGAAGAATCGTTACAAGTGATAATAGAATTAGTAGTTGATGGATAGCTTGTATCATAAGTAATATGTGATATCAATGGATGAATGAAATACAAAATGAACAAATGGGAGATTATAAATGGATGAATAAAAGTGAAAAAATGGGTAAATAAAAAACACAAAAAGAATAACAATTTGAATTAATGAAACACCAATACATGTACTTAACAACAACTATAATTATCTAATGAGAGTTAATAAACTACTAACTCACTAATCATTAACTAAATTAGACGTACTATTTGTAGTAGAATTGTCTAAAAAAAGAGTGTACACATAGTTTTAATTCCAAAAAGTGCGGCATGAACATTATATAAAAAATGTCAACGATAAAAGTAAAACTGCTAAAATCAATAAATATACAACTGATAGTAACCTCAAGTATATAAGTAGAGAAGACATATGTAATTATGTACATGTACATGTATTGTTTCTATAGTGTTTTATTAACAATACCTTCTTGTGTTTTTTATATCAAGTTCTAATTGTATCATCTCTCCATCATGTTCAAAAAATAAACTTTTTTAAAGAGTACAGCAGCAATAGCTACTTCCTATTAACAGTTCGAAGTTGTCCATTTCTATTCTCCAACAGGAAATAGGATCAGATGTGTATGGGATACCATTGGAGACTAGACTGTGATTAATGAATATTCAATAAACATATTGTTGTGGGCTATGAAATGTATGAGTGTTGTAAGTGTATTATATATATAATAAAGCAAATTACAACTTTTAATTGTTTGTGACCTATGAATTTTAAATAGTCTTGTATATCTTCTGTATGTTGTTAACCCATATCATTTCATAATTGTACAATACTCATTGAGAACACATGTAAATAACTTACATTGAAGGCACTTAACAAGTTACATTCTGAAACTCGTACCAGACAATGGAGTCCTTGGAAAAAGATACTTAAACTGTATTACATCAATGGACATGGTAAAAAAATCATTGTTTTGTTCATCCATTGATCAACCACAGTTACATATATGAAGGATTCTTTGGCACTCTCTCTCAATATTCTTGTTCTTGGTACAATCAATGATGAACTAAGTTAGTGGAGTGGAAGCATTGAAACACAAAACTAAACTGTCTTAAACAGATGATGATCTCAAGAGTCCAGTCAAAGGAGGAAGAGAGTCCAGTCAAATAAGGTTTCATTTGTGAACATTCACAGTTTTCAGTGTCATAGGCTAGGCGGGGAAAATATCACGAGCACGCACCTAGCAAGGAACAGCAAACGCGTGACCACTACTATTTTGGCGGAAATATTACATTGCCCGCGTGAAAAGAACAGCAAGACAGTAATAGATTTTTAATTAATTATTAAGAAAAAAGATTAATTAAATGATATAGCTTTTTTAAGACTAAAAAACATTAATGATAATATGATACAAACTAATGAAGTTATTTTATTTTTCCAAAACTGTTAACAATTAAAAAAGTTAACAATAAAAAATTGATCTACAAAACTGTTTAACAAATAAAAAAATGATTTACATTGGTATAAGATTTCAGTGTCACTGTAGTTGAAAAAAGTCGAACTAACTAAATTTTTAAAGTTAAAAAGTCTGGAATGTTTTGATTTGAAGATTAATTAACTTTTAAAATAATTTTAACTAAAGATAAGATGATTGATTTTTGACAAAATTTAGATATAAAAATGTTTTTGAGAACTTCGATATTAAATTAAAAACAAATCATAAAGAAAAACACATTAAAATTACAGAAAAAAGAAAAAAAAAATTAAAATAAGACAGTTGAAGAGTCCCCAAGAATCCTCCAGTCAGTCCCCAAGAGTCCTCCAGTCAGTTCCCAAGAGTCTTGAGTCTTCCAGTCAGTCCCCAAGAGTCCTCCAGTCAAGTCCACAAGAGTCTTCCAGTCAGTCCACAAGTAGAGAACATAGAGGAAAGAAAGAGAGAGTTATCTGGAACAGCTGGATTACTAAAGAATGGATGGTTGGATGGAAAGATAGCTCACCTTTTTTCAACAGTGCTGCTCCTGCAGGGAAAGAAAAAGAGTAGTCAAAAACTGAACTGATGACAATGAATGGATAGAGAGTGAAGAGAGACAGAGGAAGTGAAAAGGGACTACCAACCTACACACACACACACAGCACACACACACACGCGACCCTAGAAGATCAGAGGTTCCCCCCCGCCACCTGGCGGCCTTTGGATATTAAAAAAAATTTTTTTTTGGCCGCCAGGGCGGCAGGGGGGGAATATGATTTTTAGAGATTGGTGTGATGTGTGTGTATGGTGTAGATAGGCTAGATAGCCCAAAATAAAATTAAAAAAAAAAAAAAGAAGAGGAAAAGAAGGCTTGAAGGAAGACAGGAAAGAGTTCCAATGAGCAGGAGAGCGACTCATCTTTTATATCCAGAGAACATCAGAGAAGACCAGTCAAGAACATCAGAACAGTCAAGAGAACATCAGAGAAGAACAGTCAAGAACATCAGAACCAGTCAAGAGAAAGAACATCAGAGAAGAACAGTCAAGAACATCAGAACAGTCAAGAGAACATCAGAGAAGAACAGTCAAGAGAACATCAGAGAAGAACAGTCAAGAACATCAGACCAATCACAGTAAGAACTTCCAAGTTGAAAGTCTGTAGAAATGAGAAGAAAACACTTTAACATAAACAAAAAATATATAAAAAAACTAAAAATAAAAAAAAACGAAAAAAAAAGAAAATAAGAAAGAACAAAAAAGATGACATAACTAAAAACAAAAAGATGATCCAACGATGAGGTGAGTCGATCCAACGAAGTAACGAGATGATCCAACGATGAGGCGAGTCGATCCAACGAAGTGACGAGATGATCCACCAATGAACGATGAGGGGGGGGGCGAGTCGATCCAACGAAGTGCCGAGATGATCCAACCGATGAGGCGGTCGATCCAACGAAGTGTACGAAGATGATCCAGCGACGAGACGAGGCGTTAGAGAACATAGAGTATGAAAAATGGAGTATCTTTATATATTATCAAGAAGTCTCGATCATCACAGCTTAATTTGACAATCAGTCAAGAAAACTCGTTGAAAAATTTGTCACCTCCACCACCACCCGCGTGACCAATATAATTGATTTTGTAATTGATCTAATTAATAATTCATTAAAGGTCTTTAACAGATTAACTATTCCATCAACTACAGAATAAAAATGATCAATTAGAATTAAAGATATATAAAAGATCAATCTTATATTGAGTAGTTATTAGGAGAACGTCACTAGATCATGTCCAGTCCAGTTATCAATGTTCTCACTATAAAATTAAAGGAAATAGTTTAGCACAAGATTGTCAAATTAATAATAGATCAAACTAATTTTAAAAGAAAGCATGTAAAAACTATCCTTACATCATGCTACTGTACCATTATTAACTAGAATATGTAATATAACACAAAAAAAAATTCAAGACAAAGAGAACTATACTATGTATAGATATTATGAAATACAAACTCTGTGGGTCATACACAACAAGACCTATAATATACATGATATATAAGATAACCAATAGGACAACCTCTACTTTATAAAAGTATGTCAAAATCAATGAAGATTTACATACAAATGACAATGATATAACAAGAAGTTGAAACAATATAGCACTAAGTGTTACAGAATGGTCTCAGGAGATGGGGCGGTATGCCAAAAATATATACAGGAAAATATACTGAATAAAACTTAGAATATTCAAGATACCAGAGTTGTTTCTAACCATCACAGGAGCATACTGAACTATAATTTTAAAAAACTCTGATAATAATTATATGAGAGTGACAACAGATCATAACACAATATAATTTTTTTTTATAGAACACAAGAGATATAATACTAACCAAATTCAATGAGAAGACCATCCTTATATATAACACATTCAGATATATGATGGCAGCACATTAACAATAAAATAACACAGCTATTAATGGACAAAAAACAGAACAAGTACCAGACTATTTCAGTCAGTCAAAGGAGTGCAGCTATAATAGTAGAACTTTTATGCATAAACAAAGTTAAGAGAACCTAATGCAACAGATAATATAACGAGACTCTTCAACAAAGATTACTTGTAGACACTAGTAGACTTAATATTGAAAGAGATTTACATATATTATAAATAGTTTTATTATTCATATATTATATAGGGATTGTCCTTGGGTATTAAGAGGTTTATGTACATGCTACAGGGCAACATTAACCTGAAAAACAAAACATTTACTAGGTTGGATTGTATCATGGGAGGTTGGTATTAAGGGGGTATGTACATATCACAGGACTAGGTTGGATTGTATTTAAGAGTTTGGTATTAAGACATTACTAGGTGGACATTATATAGTATGTGTAATAAGACAATTGTGTATGTACATGTCACAGGACAATGTTACATCATATATAGGACATTATAGGGGATAAGAACACATCACAGGGTTAAAACCCATCATAAGGGTCACAAAAGGTTTGTGTAAGCCATGTCACAGAGATAGGTTGTATCATAGGACATTATGTTGTATGGGAACATAAAAATATGCCAAAAAGTTTATTTATTCATATGTCACAGAGATAGTTGTATGTTAAGAATATTATATGGTTGTTAGCGTTTGTCATAGGGCTGTGTTGGGTGATAACAGTTTGTTCACATGTAGGTTTAAGATATTATAAATAATAATATAAATGTTCTTGGAATATTATAATGGACAATAACAGTTGATGCTATAGGACTCATAATACATTTGTCGTGTACACACGATAGATAGGTAGATTATATGGATATCTGAAGTATGGACTATAAATTAAAAGACTCAAAGAAAGTTACAAGTAGTCTTAATGTACATGTTATAGGTATCACAACTCACAAGAGGTTAGTATAGGAGTAACAAAGGGTGTGTGCATGTGTGCATGAACAACAAAGGATATGTACACAGCATGCTTGGTTATAGGGTGTACATATGATCATAGAGAGTTAGGACATTAAAGCCCCGGAGAGGTATTAACACAGAATAACAACAAAAATAGTCATAAAATTGATCTCAAAGTTTAACACAAACTACAACTCTAGTAAATGACTGCTCTACAACATTATAGCAATCCAATAGAAACTTACATATAAAACAAGATGATTACAAAAGGATTGGAGCATGTTCTAAAAATTGGACCCACAGAGTTCATGTACTTAGCAGAGAGGCTCCATTACTATTATAATCAACAGGGATTGCTTCTCATTAGCTAAAATATTATAGATGCGGTTAGAAGCTACAATCCATATATATATAAAAAATATATGCACATATAATATATATAACATAGATACATGCAGTGGTTGATTACTACATGGAGTGGTTGAGTAATATTAAAAAGTCTCCTAATACAGACTACAATGTGAGGCTGCTTATAACTGTTAAAGGAGATGGTATAATTACAAAGACTTAATTCTATTGGGTCAACAGAATTGAACTTTCAAGTAGAGCTGCATAATTTTATACAAGTGGTGTATGGATATATTCCAAGTTTCCAATCTGGTTCCTTAACATGAAACTACAACTAACTCAGCTTATCAGGCAAGCGACAGGGCCAATTAAAGCTACATGCATATTGTCAACTACAGGATTCCCCCCCCTGAAAAATCATAGTCTAGGAAAAGTATTTACACAAATCATTCTAGTTCTGTTTAAAGAAGTATTTAAATCACAACAGCAAAAACATCTTTAAGATTCTCAGTCTATTGATATAACGCCAAAATGGCAACTGAAGGCTGATTAAAAAACAGAGTTAGAACTAGAATTTTTCTAACATACTACAGAATTAGCTCACACAGAACTCAATGAGTCTCACAAGTCATAACAAAGTAGCTAGAAGAGGCTATACATGTGTAATGATAAACAACTATCAGTTCAAACAACTAAAAAGCTCAGGATTAGGCTTTCCAAGATATATGTTGTACATTTACACTGACCTGAATACATTGTCTTTTTCTTCCTTTTAACAACAGTGTGTTTTCTTTGTTATTGACCTTGGTTCATGTTGACTGCATTTTTCTGCACAAGAGGTGAGTCCAAAACCCAAAAGTATCTTTTAATGGTGACGCATTAGACTGTAGACAGCAGTATCATGCCAAGCAGATCAATCTACTCCACATTATAGCAATGGACATCATTGATAGAGATGACAGAACTTGCGGAAAGAGCTGTACAATATTGCTATTTTCTATATTAAATATAAAAGGAACTGATAAATACTGAAAATAAGAAATGATGTCAGGTTTTTAAACTAACTAACAATTAGTGATTAGAAAGAAAGCTACCAGTACATGCTTATAATAGAACTGTAAGTTCAACAAAAAAGGCTGATTATTTGCAACAACTGAGAAGAATGTCAGAAAAGCTAGTTGCTTTAAAATGGTTCAGTAAGAAGGCTATAGTAAGTTAGTGTTAGTTTTCATGCAAAAACTAGCTGCTGCTTAAAAGTTAAGGCTGGTAGTTATGTAGTAGAATACAGAGATATAACGAAAGAAACTTACTTGACTTTCTCAGTCTTTAAACTTATTAATAAGTTCTACATTGTTAATAAGTTCTACATTTCCAGTTGTATTAGCACTCAATAAACGATATTGTTGTCACGTATATATGATAGCTGAATTCACAACAAGGAGATAGAAAAAACGGGCACTGCTCTCTGCATTTCAGGGACAGATGGTCAAATTATCCAGTCGAAAAACAAGTGGCATAGAGATGACAGAACTTGTACTTTTTTAAAGATGAGCTGTACAATTATTTCTTTCTATAAAATATAAAAGGAAACTAATAAAATACTGAAAAATAAGAAAGACATGATGGTCAGGTCTTTTAAACTATTTAACAACTAGAGGTTAGAAAGAAAGCTACCAGTACATGATTGTAATTAATAGAAGTGTTAGTTCAACAAAAATGGCTGATGTTGCAATGACTACAACTGAGAAAGAGTGTCAGGGAAGGCTAGTTTCCTTTAAAACAGTTTATTTGTTTAGTAAGGACAGCTATAGTAGTAGTTGCAAAAAAATAACTGTTGCTTAAACGTTAAGGTTAGTAGTTATAGTAGTAGGATACGAGATATAAAGAAAAGAAATTTATTTGAACTTCTCTGTCTTTAAAACTTAAATTTTATAATGTTTAATACATTTTTAACTCTTTGTCATGATTAACTCGCAGCACTGATCAATCAACAGCTTTTTCCTTATTATCCACATCATCCACTAATTCAGATACCTACTCTATAAATACAATTCATTTAAAATTAGAGAGTGGCCTAATGACAGTTCATTTACCTTGAAGAAGACTTCCATTCCTCTAACATACTGATGGTCAGCTAAACATTTGACCTGTTATTACACTCACATTCCACTAAATAAAGGAGAGGAACATGCATTCAGTTAGAATGGAGTTCTAACCAGTATATAAAATGAGAGAGTAAACATAACCAAAATGATGAATGGTAGAGAGAAGCTATAATTCTGCCAGTAAAACAGCTCTAAATGTAAGTGGAACTGACCAGCAACTTAGCCACCATTCATTGTTACTTTAGCGTTCTGCCTTTAACAGACAAGATCTCTTAGGTCAATAAATTAGTTGTTTTATATAAGACACATTAGCCAAGACGTTCCTAGCAGCACTTAATATCCATAGTGGGCGTGGTCTTCTTATTACTTATATAGATATATCGATACTGAATTTTATCTGTAACACTCCTTAATATCTAAGAAGACAAGAGAAAACACATCCATAAGTAAACACAATCCTACTTAATACAACAATAGCTTCATTAAAGACTATTTTACCTTAAATATTATTTAATATTCACTTATTCCATTTGATAAACAAGATAGGGCAATATTGAGTAGATTGATTCGTGAACGTTTATTGTGACGACTATTGATAGACCAAAGTAATCTTCGTTCCTGACCTGACTAGCTGCTTTCGATAACCAGCCAAATCCCCACACCAAACCAACATCCACTACAGTAAGAAATGATAACATAGGAATTTTCATGCTCTTTGTTCAGTATGTAAACGGGTTAATTAATGTTCATTTAAAGGATATACTGATAAACAATACGATCTGAATAGCAGTCAAATTTTATGGACTGCTGAATACCAATTAAAGTTAGTGGCCTTCCTGTCACACCCCACAGAGTGATAATAGTGTTGTATTATCAAAACCAAGCAGCTGAAAGTAAAACCCGTCGTCGATGTGTTAATTTGTTAGTAATGAGCTGAGAAAAACATACAAGTTTTTGGAAGGGACTAAGTCGCCCAAATATAAGTGATACTGATAAATTTGATGACATGAACTTGAGTGAGTATTTACTTGTCAGTAGCTAGAGGCTGTTTATAGTAGTCATTTAAAACAATGTAAACCTTTAATAGGCCTTCTTGAAATCACAGACAAGTCAAAATTTTATGTTGTTACTGTAAGTATAGTATACAACTACATTACTTAACTGTATACTCTACCGAACTGCATCATATTCAAACTACATACGACTGTAATATAAAAAGCCTTATCATTCAAAAAGCATACACTAATTTATACAATTATTATAGTGTCAATCCCCCTCTATCTTAATTGTACAATAAAGTATTACAAGGTGCCTGCTATGTCTCACATTATAGAGTATATTCTATAGATGAGGAAGATATAAGAAGGCTCTAATCAAAGCCAGACATTTTCAGTATTTACACCAGGTAGGTGACAAAAATCGAAAATTTTATATATAATTGTAGGACATGAGACTAATCAGACTGTACATTACATTGTAACTAAACATCTTCACTTTGACATATCATCAAAAGAAATGAATGTCATTTGGATGCATTCAGGCCTTACACTAGTTAGTTCATAGTACTATGGCTTAATGACTATGCAAAGCTAAGTACATAACTAACAGGGCTTTTGTTAATCCATATCATATACGTAAGGGTATAAATTTTCGTGGGGGATTTAATTTCGCTATATTCGGTGGGTT
>NW_024533900.1:17500-28438 GCF_016097555.1 Gigantopelta aegis | reverse complement strand
CTCTCTCTCTTCTACCTCTTTACCTCTCTCTCTCTCTCTCTCTCTCTCTCTCTCTCTCTCTCTCTCTCTCTCTCTCTCTCTCTCTCTCTCTCTCTCTCTCGCTGATGAGGAAAAGAGTAATTTTGTTGCGTTGCAATTTAATAAAACAAATTCACAAAACAACCCATTTGCGTATAACTTTGTACTTGCAACTCACAATTCGTAATCCAACGAAGACATCGAAGTTTAGTTTCTGCGTTTTCAACAACAGTAACGAGTAGCTAGGTGACGGGGTGTACAGGACGTACAGCAATCCGACGACGACGACGGTAAGTATCCGCCATACCCACATAGTAAGATGTGTCTACAAATGAAGTGTGGAGCAAAACTATGAAGACGCCATTTTGAATGGTAAACAATAAGCATTGTTCTTTTAGTTAACCACGCGTCCAGTCTATATTACCTTCAGTGTCAGGCAAGTACTAGTAATTTCATCAGTGGGCGATAATGACTTAAGGCTCATAAAGACTGCAGAGGCGGATCTAGGGGGAGGGGGCCTAAATTTTGAGACAGTTATAATTTTATTATATATTAATTTTGAGGTTTTTTTTACTTTGGAGAATCCGAGGAACAAATGTCCCCCCACCACCCCCCACCCCCCACCCCCACCAACCCACCAATGGATTTTCTGGATCTGCCACTGGACTTGATGTGGCGCGTGCTTGCGGTCCGGATATAAAATTAATATCAATGAGAGCGTCTAGACTGTATGCGTGCGATGCGTGTGTTTTCAAAACGCGCGCGGCCAGCTGTGATGAAATACTCCTATGTTGTGTATATGCCTAAACGCAAGGCGCAGATGCATCAGTTTGTTTGTTTGTTTAACAACACCACTAGAGCTTCATTGATTAATTAATCATCGGCTATTGGATGTAAAGCATTTGGTAATTTAGGCATATAGTCTTAGAGATGAATCCCGCTACATTTTCCATTAGTTGCACCATCCCACAGGCAGGATAGAACACACCACAGCCTTTGATATACCATTCGTGGTACACTGGCTGGAGCGAGAAATAGCCCAATGGGCCCACCGACGGGGATTGATCCACAACCGACCGCGCATCAAGCGAGTGCTTCGCCACTGGACTATGTACCGCCCCTAAAATCATCATATGCAACATTAATTAACTTGCAAATATGCGATGTTACCAACTTGATCATAACATCTCCACATTCTATACGCAGAAGAAAGTAAGTCACGACTAGAACCCTTTGATTTAATAATCACCGGATGTCGGAGACTTGGTCATTTTGAGTGTGCGAGTGCGAATAATTTTTGCATGCTCATATAGCACTAGAGTTTCGAACATGTCCGTCCCGGGGTCTGTCTCTGGATAGCCAGGGATTTGTCTCAGGACAGAACAAAATTAAGTGGACAATTTTGAAATTTACATCCAAAAATTAAATAGTGGGCCTTTAAAATTATGATGCGCATCTCTAATATAATTAATAAAGAAAATTCTACTCATTAAATTTGGTCGCTAGATTAGATCGGGTGGTCAAAAAGACATTAGATAAGATCGGTGGCCTGACTCGGGATGGAGGGTGGAGGGGGGGGGGGGTAGAGTTGAAAATGGGCATATTTTTTATAATAGCAATTAGTAAAAAAGTTAATAGAATTTAAAAAAAAAAAATTTAAAATTTAAAATTTAAAAAAAAGTTACAAGCCAAAAATAAAAAGAATTGACTGCTCGGTCGAATATTTATATAATTTGGAGCATTTTAGAAGGACAGTCCAAAAACAAATAAGAGAAAGAAGAGAGGATTGGACTATTTAATAATATTAAAAAAAGAAAGTAGTTTCGACATAAACTTTTTAAGGAAGGTCTAAAAGTTTAAAGTCCGATCTATATGTCCACGTGAGTGGCCTCGTTAAGGCCGTTAGGGTGCACAGCTTGTAGGGACGAGATGGGTTGCATCCCGTTAAGAAAACTCTTATATTGACCGTCAATAGACGTTGAAGGTGTAGTGTTGTGCTGAAATACAGATCTTGAGAAGCCGGATCCGTCTGAACGAGAGAGAGAATCAGACTAGGGTATAGTCCAGTCGTCATGGGTTGGTATAGTGGTGCGGACGGGCCCGACTCCGGAGGATACGCTATGGTATCACAATAAAACAAAGTAAAGTCTAGAAAAGAGTAGTAGGGGCCGACCCCGCTTCCTATTTCTTCTTAGAGTGGGGCGGTCAACCTTCCAGTTCTGCTAGGACAGGCTCGGACATGTAGAGACTAAACGCGAACAACCGTGGCGTTCTGCAGAATGGCCGTCATACGAGTCACGAAAAAAAACAAGTCGATATAGTCAGCCGGAGAAATGACGTGGAGGCAAGGAATCTCGCTAAAAAAGAATCCAACCTGGTGGTGCAGACTGTCGAAACGAGAAGCGTTCCAGCGTTCAATCAGTTCCAATGGCCGCATACATCCCAGTAGAAAACTTCACTTCGCTGACAAAAACAGCAAAAGTGAAGGATCCCCAAGTCGAGCCGCGAAAGCACGTGCAGTGTACACAAACACGTCATACCGCGACGAGCTCCAGACTGGGAATGGTAATTTTGAAACTATTAGATGAAACTCGCTAGCGTTTTCCATCAGCAGAAAGAGATCTTTTACATGCTCGTTCCCACAAACAGGACAGAACATACAAAAGCCATGACATGTGCTATTATATAGAAAAGTACATATTATTATTATTATTATTATTTATTTATTTATTTATTTATTAGGGCAAACAAAAGCAAATGCTGGTCTCTGATCAGCGCGCGTCGATTTTGACCGTGCGTGGTAGCTACAACAGCGTCATTGATATCATGATATTTTGAGTTTAAAAGAGGTCACTTGGGCGTGGGGTTGATTTCATTAAAGTCGCATACCCGAGTTTCAACTCATAACAAAGAACAATAAGTTTGCGTAATCTACAAACCTAAAACAAATAGACCAGAGCTCGTCTCCATAATCATTATTTCTTGGAGATACGTGCGTTTTTAAAATATTATACAAATGCACTGCGTTTTTAAAAAACGCTCTAATAATAAAATATACACAATAGGGTTTTAAAACTAGGGTCTCTCACGTTGCCTCGGATGTATGGAAAATGAGGAAGAAAGCATTTAGGGTCTGAATGTTTTGTGAATGGCTGGTAATAAACTTCTAAATAACTATAGATGGCAACGATGGCACAAGTTTGTAAAGTTCAATTATGTAACAACTAGGGTAAATAGTTTTTCAACAGTCTCAATAAAATGCTTTTTGCACTTTACTGTATTATTTGACTATCAATCAGTATTTGCTATCAACAAGCACTGTCAGGTCATACACACTGACCACATTAAATGTTACTAAAAACTAACATTGTCTTAACTGTATGTATTCATTGAGGTAAGTAATATTCAGGTTACCTAGTTTATCATTAAACTATATTATGCAACTACACAACTATTTCCATTATAATTAAATATCTATTTACTTATACTCTAACTTCATATGTGGTAGTTTAATATATTGCTTTATCTTTAATACTACAGTTCACTACACTATCTCTAATACTATCTCTCACTACTTCCTACTACTTCAGTACTATATTTCTCTACTCATAGTGGCACTATATAACCAACACTGTTACTTCAATACTATAATAACTACCCTCAACTACTACGTTAACACTATCAACTACACAGGGTGGCACTACATCACCCACAACTACTTCAACTATATTTCACTTCGCACTCTTCACTACTTCTACACTATGTTCTTGTTTACAATTATGAAAAAAAAAAACGTAACTAACAACAGTATTACTTATAAATATACTGGGTTTTCACAGTATCACCTAACCCAGGTACACGAAATTGACCCATTTGATAGGCGTATGTATACACAACAAGTTTGTTAATTTTGTTTAACAACACCACTAGAGCACAATGATTTATTAATCATCGGCTGTTGGGTGTCAAACATTCGGTAATTTTGACATATAGTCTTACAGAGGAAACCCGCCATAATTTTCCATTAGTAGCAAGGGATATTTTATATCCACCATCCCACAGACAGGATAGCACATATCACGGTCTTTGAATTATCAGTCGTGGTGGAGTGGCGGGAACAAAAACAAATAGCTCAATGGGCCCACTGACGGGTATCGACCCCAAGCCGACCGCGTATCCAGCGAGCACTTTTATCACTGGACTACACATCCCGCCACCAGAGAAAAGTGAAAAAGAGAGGGAAGGGTGTCACACATTACGATGTATATCACAACCAGTTAGTGTACGTGTACGTGTTGCTATACTTGAAAACAGCGATCTCCCTAATTTTTAGCAGACTGTGTTAACCATTTGGCACACCGGTAAACATGGCGACTTGGAACACCCTCCTACTCCTCCCACTACACCTCTGTATGGTTAGCGATAAAGACTCTATCTCCATTACTTTGTGTAATAGCATCAACAAAACACGGAGGTCGATATTGATGGTTTTATTCCAAGGGTTCTCAAAGTTTAACATAAAAGCCCTATAAAAATAAAATAGTACAGAAATATTAAGCTGGGTCATAAAACTCTACTTTACTTTCACAAGAAGTATATATCCTCCCATAATATGTTTTCGAACTGATAAGCAAATATTGAAAATTTCTGTAATGAATTCTGAATTAAAAGCTAAATAATCTTTCTTGCATGTTCATTAGAATATAATCCACGAAACAGACAGAATTACAGATGTTAAACACAATACTGGTTGCAGCAGAAACATTTTCCCGACATCGTGTCTGGATATACTGTGAGGTAGTTACATCATATGTTTTCGAAAACGTGATAGTTTGTATAAATAAATGGTTGTAACATCCTCTCTTGTGTAGCCATATCCATATGCAGCCATGACTTGGAGGTGAGCAACAAGTTTAGCTTCTTCATCCTTAGATAAAAAGGTTTGGGGTCCAGATTTACTACATAACACGTCAGTCCTCCCTCTACAGCGGTTATACAGTGTTGTAACTGGGACTGAAAACCTATCGGTGGCCTTACGGATGTCCATGTGATCGTTTATTACAGCAGAATATGCCTTAGAAAGGTTTTCTTGGGTGTAGTGCCGGTATCTGGATCTCTCAGTGCGAGAAATAGTCTAGAAAGGAAAAAGGAACACTTACCGTCAGAAAAGGAATATTATAAAGTTTCTCAGACGTTAATAAGAAATGGTCTAAACGAATCAGATTTATTTCCCTTTACAGTGAATGACGTATTCAACATTGATATAAATAAAGCAGACGGCACATCGAGTACAGATATAACCGATGCAATAAAGAGCTACGTTCGTATTTACATGATGGTATGTACCCAAAACTTGGACAGTGATTCATTAACATTATTTTTAAATAAATTAATTGCCATACTTACGCAAGGAAGTTTGATACTCAACATTTTTGTAGCGAACGATGCACAACATCTTCTTGTCAATCTGCGATGTTTGTTGACGTCACACCTTCAGTATGCACGTGGAAAATCGCGTATAATGAGCTGTGATGTTCGAATTTATATGACAGTACGATATACATTGCAGGATAATTAATATAATATTGTAGTTTATATCAATTAAAGGTTCAAAATATCATGGTGCATAAATGAACGTACCTCCATTGTGGTCAACCTTATTTCATATATATAATATGGCATACATAATATAACATACATAATAGAACATACATAATATAACATACATAATAAAACATACATATAATATATCCATCATAGTAGTCTTTGTTAACATGTGTGTTCTACCTACCAGGTATATGGACCTGGGCTTCCAATGAGTCAAAACGGTCAATTCCGTCCGAATTAGCAATATCCTTTCACCTGTATATAAAAATACATACCTTAAAATCAAATATCAAAACCATACTACAATACAATGAAAAACGCACATTACATTGCTACAAAGCCATGGTAATTCAAACCACCGTAAATGTCGTCTAAATGGAAACACATTTCCTAACACAATCCAGACCACAAAAATAGTTATTAAAATACAGGTAAACAATAAAAATAGACCGTGGGCCCACTATAACCCCCCCTGCCCCCCTCCCCCCATAGGCATTTTTCAAGATGAGTATATCTTTGAAGCCTATCCATAGACATATTCAAATCAGCTTGTCTGCAAGCAACCTGTTGGTAGATGTGCCCGTATGGCACGTTGAAGTGTAGGGACCCTATTTATTTTTAAAAGGGCAAATCAAGGTGAATATTCCACATAATTTTCACAAATATTTCAAAATATTTCTGGACTATATCACTGCTTTTACTTTAAAGCTGGGTTTCTGGTGAATGTATTTCACACAAAAAAATGGCATCTGACTAAGTATAGTGAGTCAATGAATTTGAAATGTCCCTAGTATTACAAACATAGTATATAAAAAAAACTGCATGGCAATGTTGAAGTTAACATCCAGACATATTTTGAACAGGTTTAAGACCAAATTATGACTGCTATTCATATTAAACTATATGCTCATAACAACAAACCACAAAGCAATTCAATATATGTGGTATAGATATAGTACCGGGAGTATACTCACCAGCAAAAGTTACACAGTTCCCGATATATGTGTATATATACATACCGTACTTAAAACATTCTGAAACTTTTATTATTGTATTGTGTTTAATGTCCGAAGGCAGCATTATTTAAATATGGTGCAGTACATGCTGTCTAAACCATTTACATGGATACATGGTGTCACATAGAATTTATTAGATTTAAATAATATTCTTTTAATTAGCAAACTATGTTTGCTGTTACTATGGGCGGGACGCAGCGCTGGCCATATGCGCAATCGATTTAGGATCGATCACCGTCGGTGAGTTATTTCTCGTTCCAGCTATTCCTTGTCTCCATACAACATTTAAAACGTATCTGGCTTGTGGAATGCAGACGCATTTGCAAGTGGTTATATACTCCTAAATAAAATTCACCTGACTAGATGTGAAATAAATGACAATTAAAAGAAACAAACCAAGTTTTATGCAGAGAGATTATTATAGGAGCTTGTGTGTAGTACGGATTTTACGAAACGAGTGTGAGGATTTTTGTATTGCCCGAGCAAGAGCGAGAGTAATATCTAAATCCTGACACGAGTTGCGTAAAATCAGTACGACACACGCGTGAGTGTAATAATTTCTTTATTATCCATATTATTGTTATTTTTTTATGAATGACAAGGAATGACGTCATATTTCACGTGCAAAGTCTGAGCTAGGAATGGGGAAAACAACGTCATGTTATGACATCGCTTCCCAAAATTACGTCATTAAACTTGTTATTACACGTGTGCTTCGTATGATTATTATTAACTCGGTTATGTTGAACCATGTAGATAATAGAGAATAATACACGAGTGGCCGGTAATACCATTTATCTCACAAAGAGTTGTTTTAAAATGTATCTAACGGACACTAATATATTATTCTATTTCTTACATTTCCTCAAAAAACAGGTTTTAAGCAAATTTTTACATCTTTTTCGACTAAAAGTTGCACTTGTACCTGACTTACGCGTCGCAGACACTTGAATGTCAGGTTAACTATATGTCAGTCTAATCTATTTCCATTGTGTAGTTTTTCATTGGTTGTATGGCATTCCATTCCATATGAACTTATTTTTGTGGCTATATCCAATTAAGGTTCACGCACGCTGTCCTGCGCACACCTCCAGGACAGTGGGTTAATTGTTAGTTTTTTTAGTTAGTTAGTTAGTGAGAGAGAAGAGGGTGTAGTGGCCTTAAACCTACCCATTGAGTCGTTAAAACTTGTTTGGTATTGGTGACACTGGCCTGGTTATCACCTAGGAGCAGCCAGTCGTATGTCTTGAAATTGTTAACACACGTACATGTGATAACAACCATGTGTAAACAAAAATAACGCATGGTATTCTCACCAACGGGTGTGTAAGAAATAAAAATCATACAATGTTGTAACACCATTAGAGTATATTGATTAATTAATCACCGGCTGTTGAATGTCAAAGATTTGATAATTCTGACACCTAGTCTTTAAAATAATCCAGCTGCATTTTTTTCATAAGCAACAAGGGATCTATTATATGCAACCAGACATACAGACAGGACAGCACATACCAGGGTATTTGGTAAATCAGTTGTGGGGACGACAAAACAAACACAAAAGGTTTGATCTTCGGACGAGTTCTCCGCGACTGAGCTAGATACTGCAAATACAGTTAATAACTGTAAACTGACTGTTTATTATTTTTGTAGATACATCTGGATGCCATGGCTGTCTGCGGCAAGACTTGCCTAATTGTATCAAATGTGATCGTGTTCGAAATGGGGTACAAGTTTTACACACCCCTATCCGACTGCTTGGAACAGTCGTGGGAATTGCGGAAACTCAATGCCAAGATGATGGTTGGAGGAATAATAGTAAGTTACCTAGTATATGTAGGACTGGTTGCTTGGGACACCGATTGTTCGGTTACGTGAATAAAACTTGCGTTCGATATTTTAATGAAATTATTTCCAGCTGATAATAATAAATTTGAACAAAACAAAATATAAAATAAAAGCATTATATTGCAAATCTCTGTAATTTTATTATAGCCTTGGTAATTTTCACCCCTGCGCGTGCTGTAACCTCACCGTGGTGCACGGGTGTAACATTCTCTTTGAGAATGGCCAATACAGCACAAAATTGAAATTTTGAATAAAAGTCAGTATCTATCTGTGATATTTGTATTTTTGTACAGTTCTTTACACTGTTTTTATTTAAATCTTGAATTCTTATATTGATGTTGATCATCACTTTATTTGTTTGCATTACCATAGTGTGACACCCAATAGCCGATGTATTTTTCGTTCTGAGGAGTCGTTAAACATTCATTCATTCATTCATTCATTGGTAATTTTCAGAACATGTAACTGTGTTTTAGAAACATTTAAATCCCCAAGCTAGTCGATTCATTTATTTATTTATGTATTTATTTATTTATTAAGTAGGGCTGTAATAATTCGTATTGTACATGCAGTAGTAGCTATTTGCCCGTGTATCATTTTTACTTGATCTAAGTTCAAATAAAGTTGTGTTGTTGTGTTGTTGATGGGGAGGATTTTAAAATACCCACTATCAATATAATTAACCCACTAAGCATAGACTAAAATTTTCAGTGGTTAAGCGATCGGGTTTAATGGCAGTCGTCCATGTGCGTGGTTTTTGGCGAGAGAAAACTCAAAACAAAACTCAAAGCAAAATTCAAAACAAAACAAAACAAAACAAAAAACATCTTCATATGTCACAGTATATGCGTATATGTATTGTTTGTTTGTTTGGGGTGTTTTTTTGTGTTAATTTCATATTGTTACCGATGATATCCTTTTTAAAATGAAAGCTGCCATTAATCTTTGGGCTTTTTTTTTACTTTTTCAGACTGAGATTAGTCATGGACTAGGATTTGACGATCGAGTAAATCTGATAAGAAAATGGACTTACAAATGGGCTATAGACGCCATCCGCCCCTCTGATTGGATGAGAGGTGTATCGGTAAGTTCTCGATGAAAAGCGAACGTTAATGATCTGTTTTAATATCTTAAACTTTGGAAGTAGAAAGGGAAGGGAACGAATATTTGTTTAGCGGCATTTCAGCTCAATTTTAACCTACGATAATTCGGTGTCTAACATGGTTATATCGAAGAATTGTTGAGAGAGGTACATATATAGATAGAGAAGGGGGAGAAAGAGAGAGAGAGAGAGAGAGAGAGAGAGAGAGAGAGAGAGAGAGAGAGAGAGAGAATAAATGTATAGTTTACTCACTCCACAGATACCACTGCTATGTTTACTACCCTTGCTATGTGAGCCATCTCGTACTTTGATTGCACTGACAATGTATGATATTATATGATAAATATATATAAAAAATTTATTTTAATAACAGAAGCATGTTAAACGTCGACAATCCCGACTATTTGGGCCTTTGCATTTATAAATAAATTGGGGGGCGGGATTTAGCTCAGTCGGTTGAGCGCTCGCTTGAGGTGTTTGCGTCGCAGGATCGAACCACCTCAGTGGATCCGTTCAACTACTTGGGGTTTTCTCGTTCCAACCAGTGCACCACAACTGGACAAAGGCCGTGGTATGTGCTTTTCTGTCTGTGGGAAAGTGCATATGAAAGATCCCTTGCTGCATTAAGAAAATGTCGTGGGTTTCCCCTATTGACTACGAGTCAAAATTACCAAAAACTCTAAACATCTATATATACGAAGGCCTTACGACTGATTTAAAGGGCGGGACTTGATGCGCGGTCGATTTAGGATCGATCCCTGTCGGTGGCCCCATTGGGCTATTTCTCGTTCCAGCCAGTGATCCGCGACTGGTGTAACAAAGGCCGTGGTATGTACTATTCTGTCTCTGAAATGGTGCATATAAAAGATCCCATGCTACTAGTTGAAAACTGAAGCGGGTTTCCTCTCTATGGCTCTGTCAAAATGAACATATGTTTGACATCCAAAAGCCGATTATTAATTTTTAAAAATCAATGTCCTTCAGTGGTATTGTTAAACAAATCAAACTTTACGACTGATTTATCACAAACTTTTTTTTATCATCTAAGGTAACCGACATGAAATTCGACGGCGTTCCAGTTAGAATCTATATACAAACTGACGACGTCACAAAACGATGACGAGTTTCCCGACTTTCGTGTACTACCGCGGGTGGGTGGGTGGGGGGGGGGGGGGGGAGTAAGGAAATGTTCGCGTTTTAAGGGGAGCGAGCGCGATTGCGCCTTGAGATATACACCTCATTTTGTGTCTATACTTGTTGGTATGTATTGGGAGGTGACATCCAGTTTGCATAGGCATAAGGGCTCTTTTAGGCGAATCTGTATTTCCAAATAGCTATATAGGGTTC
>NW_024533900.1:5000-15000 GCF_016097555.1 Gigantopelta aegis | reverse complement strand
CTCCTGAATAAGGGTTGGGATGTATACTAGTGGTAAAGTGTTCGCCTGTTGTGTGGATCTATCCTCTTCGGTGGGGCCCATTGTTTTTTCTCGTTCCAGCCAGTGCATCACGACTGGTATATAGACGTGGCAGGTGATGTCTTGTTTATGGGATGGTGCTTATAAAAGATCCTCGATACTAATGTAGCGGGTTTCCTCTTTAAGACTATATGTCAAAATTACCAAATGTTTAACATCCAATAGCTGATGATTAACAATTTTTTTCTATCGGATATTACTGTACAATAAATTGACAAAGTAGTTTTCTGCATCTTTACATGACGAAAAGGTTTATTTTGCTACCAAACAAGACGTGAATCTCATTTTGAATAAATATTTTGGGGTTGGTGTTTTTTTCTCATTTTTTAAAACTTGTTTTACTTTTATTTTCTTTATTTTATTTTCTGTGTTACAGGAGATAGTGCAGGGGGCAATCTAGCGGCAGCAGTAACCATTTACCTCAGGGATCAAAAATCAGTAACACCGCCCAAGGCGCAGGTACTTATATACGGTGCCTTCCAGTTTTGCACCCAGTCTCTACCAATGGCAACACTGAGAATGAGCTCAAAAGCTATGCCAAAGAGAGACGTGCATTCATCGTGGGAACATGGTGGAATTTGAACAAAGAAGAAAGAGAGCTATTAAAAACCGGAAAATTCACGACGCCACAAGTGGCATCAAAATGCAAACGTCTCGTCGATGTCAAACTGGTTCCAGACTCCCTCATCCAAGATGGCTACTCTCCGCAAGATCACGTGGCTGATCACTTGAGTGATGACGTCAAACGACTGTCGCGACTGGTCTCTGACCCGCGGATCTCCCCGTTGCTTGTTGAAGACCTCGGCAAACTGCCGACAGCGTTAGTCCTGACGGTTCAGTGGGATGACATTCGTGATGAAGGTATTATTTACGGGAAGCGCCTTCAGCAGGCTGGGAACAAAGTGACATGGCAGCACTTTCCCAAGTCCTTCCACGGCGTGTTGAACTGGTTTCACGACGACGACATATTCGAGTCGGGTCCCAAACTTATGAACAGTATTGTTGAATTTCTAAAACAGAATCTAAAGTAGTCGTAGTCTATATATAGTTAGTTGTAAAGTTGTATTTAAAGGGACAGGCCCTAGTTTTCAAACACTAAGGCATACTTTTCACCTATACCCTGGTTAATTTACAAACTTATAACAAATTTGGATACAACAGAGTGACACAAGAGTCAGTGACGTTGAAATATAATGAAAATATATCTGTATTCTCATTGGTCAAAAATCAGTGGCATGACCTTCCGTAAATAATGATATTGCCCTGAGACGGTCCCACCGGTCCATCAAAAGTGATATTGCCCTGACCAATGAAAATAAAGATGACACAAAATTCTATCCAATTAAGGTCGACGACAGTCACTTTTCGCACCCTTGTTTTTGGTTCGCAATAAATATAGCATATTTTACCATAATTTCACTTGAAATCCATATTTCGTAAAAGGTACAATTTTTTAATCACAAGATTTTCTTCAAACACATTCAGGTGCATTAGTAATGTTCAAACAAAAAAATTTCAATAGCAATTTTGCATTGGAATTTTTCCAGCATTCTTAAAACGGAAACGTCATGTATCACTGTATGGTTATTATGGTAAGGAGATTCAAAGTGACGGCATTGGAATACTGACGTCGTTAAAATTCAGAATTAGCTATATTATTACAATGCTTCGCCACAGTAACATAAAAACTGGTCTACTAACCTTGACCCTGTCAAATTTCTATAACAAGCAGACAACGCTGTTTACAGGTTGGTATTTTTTTATTTTTCATAATTCTGGACAAAATATTCTGCTGGCAGTTGGTAGTCTGGGCCTAGCATTAGATAACAGTAGTTCTACAATATCAACTAAAACCAAGGGACGTTGTTAGCTACTGTAGTTGTTGCTTTGTACATATTTTAATTAATTTATAAATGTCAGATTAATTTATTTTTGTTTATAAATAAAGTAATTTATTTTATGTTTTTATTTATTTATTCATTTTTGTTGTTGTTATTGTTGTTGTTGTTGTCGTGGTGATGGTGATGGGGTTTTTTTAGGATTTGAATGAAGACAATACTTGTCTATATAATGTTAAATTTAATGAGTAGGACAGACCAAAAACAAAGAACGTTGAAGACATTAAAGCGACAGACCCTAGTTTTCAAACCCATGGCATAATTTTACTGTTAAAGCGACAGACTAGTTTCAAACACATGGCATATTTTTACTGTTAAAGCCGTTTTTATAACTGAAATGGGACATTACTCAGATTATCTATTTCCATACATCTCAAGTGTTTTTGGTTATCCTCGTGTTTCTAATACCACGAAATTTTAATTTTTTATATTTTTTAAAACGCACGTACTTCTGAGAAGTAACGTTTATGAAGACGAGCTCTGATCTGTTGTTAAGCGTATATCCCGGTTTCAACTTCGCATACTCTTGTTTCGCTCTATTGTAGGACCGGATTTAGCTCAGTCGGTTGAGTGCTCACCAAAGGTGCTTGTGACGCAGGATCGAACCACCTAGGTGGATCCATTTAACTGATTGGGGTTTTCCTCGTTCCAACCAGTGCACCACAACTGGTCAAAGGCTGTGGTACGTACTCTCCTGTCTGTAGGAAACTGCATATAAAAGATCCTTTGCTGCTAATTGAAAATGCAGCGGTTTCCTCTGATGACTACGAGTCAGAATTTAGAGGCTCGGGTTTACAACATTAATTCACTCGGGACAGATAATCCGTAATTCCTCGTAGTGAGTTGGTTATTCTCTTTATTACCCATTGTCAATCTTTAACGATTTTAAAAGTATATTTACGTTCTCGCTGCTGTAACAACTAACAAGCTCTACCAGCCATAACAATATATTCATACGCGCCGTTACCGGTGCACACCCAACAGTATCCACCAAAGAATAGTTCCAAAAAAACCCAGTCAAAATAATAAAATAAAAACATTTTTAAACATTTGTACATATATTTTGATTTTTAATTCCGTAAATGTTCGTATCGTAAAAAAATATTTGAAGTTCGTAGTAATAGTTTGACCGATGAATGGAATCATGAATGAACAAAAAGTAGTCCCGGCAGTATGTAATTGCCAATCAAATCTTGTCTTTTTAAAGCCAGCCAATCAGTGACTGTAGAAGCAATCTGCACACTGTGCAGAGATCGAAAAAATATTACCCCGTATATTTGAGCCCATATGGGTAATAAAAACAAATGTTGGACATCCAACAGCCGATTATTAAATAATCAATGTGTCCTAGTGGTGTCGTTAAACAAAACAAACTTTAACTTTAACTATTGTAAGCTTATCCAACTGTGTTACAAAAAAAGAAATGTTTTATTTAACGACGCACTCAACACATTTTATTTACGGTTATATGGCGTCAGTCATATGGTTAAGGACCACACAGATTTTGAGAGGAAACCCGCTGTCGCCATTACATGGGCTACTCTTCCGATTAGCAGCAAGGGATCTTTTAGCTGCGCTTCCCACAGGCAGGATAGCACAAACCATGGCCTTTGTTGAACCAGTTATGGATCACTGGTCGGTCCAAGTGGTTTACACCTACCCATTGAGCCTTGCGGAGCACTCACTCAGGGTTTGGAGTCGGTATCTGGATTAAAAATCCCATGCCTCGACTGGAATCCGAACCCAGTACCTACCAGCCTGTAGACCGATGACCTGCCACAACGCCACCGAGGCCGGTCCAACTGTGTTACAGGTTTTTATTACATACCCATTAAATCTTACTATATAAATACAAAGATAAAATACACTTTTCCGTATTCAACTCAACTGCTGGAACTATACCGTATTCAACGCTACTATGTATAGCACATGGTTACCGGGAATGCCCTTCGTGATATGTAAACAAAGTTGGTGCTTGGTTTGAATTGCCTAGTAAAGCAGTTAACTGTTATGCATGTTTAAAATGCTACTTTGTGGAAAATTTGAACTGAAAACAGACGATAACGGTGACAAATATTTACAATTTAATGAGCGCGATACCAAAACTTGAGAAGGGAACACTACTAACTAACGAGCTTTTAATCCACGATAGGTCACTTTTTGGACCCTTGGTTTGGCTTCGTACACGATAAATAAAATATCTCCAACCGTAATTTTGTGATATGATATATTTGACAAAAGGTACTTTTTATTTCTTTCATCTTTTAAAACTTCAAATTAATATTTTGTCCCGAATTATGAAAAAATATATAGAGGATATTATATGAGTGTCCATGACAGACGATGTTTACGACACGAGTGCCTAAATTATCATATTTCTCGAGCGAGAGCGAGGGAAATGCGATAATTTAGGCACGAGTGTCGTAAACGTCGTCTGTCATGGACACGAATGTAATATTCTGTTTATTACCGACACGATTTAATTTTCGTTGCAAATGAGGTTACTGAATTCCCCGTGTTTATCTTTTGTGACGCGGGAGCAATTGTTTATTTTTTTAATGTTCTTGTGTCCTGATATCTGCATAATTTCAGTGGGTGGCACATTTGTACTGATTAACTTTTGTATAAAAAATTAATAATGTTCAAACAAGCAAAAATTCAATAGCAATTTTGCATTGGCATTTTCTCAGCGCCCTGAAAACGGGAACGTCATGTACCCAGTTTCGTGTCACTGTAAGGATATGTAAAGTGACGTCATTGGAATACTGACATCATTCAAATTCAAAATTAGCTGGAATGTCGTGTCAGCCAACCAGAAAGAAATGTACTCTTACAACAGTCAATCGTTAAACGACAATGCCAGGAGGACATACGATTTAGTTATGACATACGAGGGAAATCGTACGATAAATATGACCCTCGTTATGCTGTACCTCGTAGGTAATAAATATATATATACCGACCTGTAAACAGCGTTGTCTACTTGTTATAGGAATTTGACAGGGGTCAAACTTAGTAGACTAGTTTTTGTTTTAATGTGGCGAAGCATTGTAATAATACAGCTAATGTTGAATTTAAATGACGTCAGTATTCCAATGACGTCACTTTGCATCTCCTTACAATAACCATAAACTGGGTACATTGACGTTTCCTTTTTGGAAAAATTCCAATGTAAAATAGCTATTGAATTTTTTTTTAACATTACTAATGCACCTGAATGTGTTTGAACAAAATGTTGTGATTAAAAAATTGTACCTTTCACGAAATATGGATTTCTAGTGAAATCACGGTAAGATATGCTATATTTATTGTGTACGAAGCCAAAAGAAGGGTGCGAAAAGTGACTGTCGTCGACTTTAGCAACAATGACGTCGCATGCACCGTCTCCTCACGTAGAAAACTTGGATGAACTGACAACCGGATTATTCAGTGGAGCGATGATTTATGGAGGCACATTTAATATAAACTTAAACTTTTCAGCAACGAATAATTCCATGAACATCAATAAAAGTGTCACGGGGATTCTATAATACCCGTAACTGAATAAAACACGATTGTCCAAATATCTCTCCTAACTGTATATCTATTAGATCTCTCTGTAACGGGCAGTATATACAGGTGATGCGCCAGTTCCGGATCACTTCTGGATCACCTGTAGTTACCGATCAGTCTGTCGGTATATTCAATTTTTAGTCATTTCTATGTAAATTTCATTAAACAAATATTCTAACAAACAAATAATACATGTTTCTTGAAATTGTACGTAAAATAACTGTAACAGTATATAGTCTTGGTTTTATTTTAGACGGCGATACATAACCACTATTAAAACTACACGAACAGACGACATGAAAAAAAGAAGACGTTTAAAAAGAGAGATGAAGTTTTTGATGTTTTTCTTTTTATATCCTTTGAAATGTTATAGTACGAGTAGGGGAAACATATATAGATTGTGCATGACTAGTTTTATGAAAAGTGATGCTGCAAACGACTTACTGTAACTCCTCAAAGGGGACACACTTGATACGCCAGTTGCGGATCACTCACAAAACGGAAGTATTTACGTTGTAACTGCCGCTAGATGGGGCTATGAACGCAGGGTTTATCTCAAGACTCAAAAACGTTGAACACGATGGAATTTTTTTCTCCCACTTTCCCCCCCTTCCTTTATAACAATAATAATGATGATGATGATAATGATAATAATAATAATACTGTTTTTGGTGCCAAATGTTTACCTAAATTTACATTTTATATCACTGTTTATTTATATGATTGATTATCTTTATTACTAAGAATTTCTTTTAAAGTCATACGCGCGCATGTTGACAGAATTCACAATTTTGTTTGAAGTGATCCGGAACTGGCGCATCACCTGTACCCGCTTTGGCTCTTCTAGGTATGATCAGAGATACGATCTTATATAAAGTATATATTATTATAGCACGTTTAGTTCACTAGAAAACACAACAAAAACACAATACACGTTGGAATCTGTATTAACCTACGCTGACAAAAGTACAGCCGCATTAGTTAATTAATAACAACAATAATAAAAGCCCAGAACTGATCACTTAATTAGTTAATCTCTAGGTGTCTAGTTTACACAATATGCTAATCACTTCACCGTGACACAACACCCACACGTGTGATAATTGAGAAACGCTTCCAGGGGAACTTAATTAATAAAGGAATTACAGCTCTATTCCTAACTGGTTAATTTTTAATTAACCCTAACTACTCATTCAGTAACCTTGTAACACAGAATTAATACTGGTACCTATCACAATAAAGACAATAACCTACAGTTTACCTAGGTCTTCTAGGATGACTGGCTAAGCTTTATATTACCAAATACTCGTATAATGTTAGAACAAAAAGTCTACGATTTGCTTCGTCAGATGACCGAAGACACTGTCTAAAGAATATTGGTATAATACAGTATTAAAATATTTAAAAGTCACATCAATCACATCAAGGTTATACAACAGAGCAGAAATAATATATTTACCAAAGTCCAAACGGACAACGTTCCCCCGGGATACCTTCCTATGGTTCTCCTCGATATCTAAAAAAAACTAGCTATTTATTATAAAACTCTCAGAGACAGCGAATATCGCCTGGGGGTACATCGCGGCACCGAATCCCTACAAGTGCTATTTCCACCGCGACCAAGCGGTATTTTTTTTATCAGATCGTCAGACTTAATGTCGCCAGTTCGCTAGAGATTTCATGGTCGCGCGGAGGTATTACGTAACTACTGACCACATGGCCTCCGCACTTGGCTGGGTGTGTGTTAGACGACCGTCGCGCAAAGGTATCACGTAACAAGTTGCCCACCTGGTTAAGTGCATTTGGAACTGCACACGGCCTTCTAAAACAATTAATATCGCCACAGGCGAAAAGAGATTAAGAGCATGTACCGTCACAAAAAGAAAACACACCGATGACGACACAGACATTGAGTGAACACTTTTTGACATTTTTCTTCGTTAATAAAACTGGCACGCTGAAGGTTTTGTGACGTATTACGAGCAAATTAAATATTATATTGTTCGTGAATTTTAGCTATTACATTGTCTTTAAAAGGCATTTCAAACAATATCGTTAAAAATATAGGTAACTTTTCACTCGTTCTTTCTTATTTCTGTTTATTGTTTAAATAGAACTATATTCCTATGTGTAATAATTGGTGGTTCATCGGTCCGCGTAGTAATACCTCTGACCTAGTTTTGTAAATTTAGAAATCCCTGTCATTAGCTGGCAGTGTTACAATTTTTGAACTATTATTTGGAAACAAAATTCCAATTTAGGGTATGTAATAAATACAAAACTACATATATGTGGTTTTCTGATTTCTGTATTCCACTCGTGTATTTCCTGCAGGAAATACACTCGGCAGAGGGGTTTCCTGCAGGAAATACACTCGTGGAATACAGAAATCAGAAAACCACATATATGTAGTTTTGTCTATGTAGATTACCCAAACTTAGTGTCCATTTTTACGGGTTGAAACTAGGGTCAGTGACTTTAAGATTCCTACTGAATTAAATACATGTACCACGTATACACTTACAGTATCCATCCAAACAAAAACGAAAATACAAAACTGGACTGGACGAGTGTATATTACAGATATAATATACACTGGGGAAAGAAAGAAAGAAAGAAATGTTTTATTTAACGACGCACTCAACACATTTTATTTACGGTTATATGGCGTCAGACATATCGTTAAGGACCACACAGATTTTGAGAGGAAACCCGCTGTCGCCACTACATGGGCTACTCTTCCGATTAGCAGCAAGGGATCTTTTATTTGCGGTTCCCACAGGCAGGATAGCACAAACCATGGCCTTTGTTAAACCAGTTATGGATCACTGGTCGGTGCAAGTGGTTTACACCTACCCATTGAGCCTTGCGGAGCACTCACTCAGGGTTTGGAGTCGGTATCTGGATTAAAAATCCCATGCCTCGACTGGGATCTGAACCCAGTACCTACCAGCCTGTAGACCGATGGCCTACCACGACGCCACCGAGGCCGGTCTGCACTGGGGAGTGCACATTATACATCTATAATATGCACTGGGGAGTGCACATTATACATCTATAATATGCACTGGGGAGTGCACATTATACATCTATAATATGCACTGGGGAGTGCACATGTAGAGCTATATATATTATCTGTCAAAAACGAAACGCATACATGTAGGTGATAGGGAAAGAAGAAAAGTGTTTGATTTTACAAAATATCGGGGGGGGGGGGGGGGGGGGGGGTTGTTGGGTTTTTTGTACAATGTTGTTGAATGTTAATGTTCCTGGAATGGGACAGCATTTCCAAATGCACCCTAAAACAAATTTAATGCACGTTGTGGCACGTTTTGGCGAATGCACGTGAAACTCGGGGAAAAGATTGGGGTAGTGATGGGTATTTAAAGCTGCAATGCTCGCAATGATGCCTCATTTCCATTTCGACGTAGACGAGTTACAAGATGCCAAGACTAGAACTACCGAATCGAAACATTGCAATAGGCCTCCTCCAGTTAAGTGAATCGCAGTCAGCAGTCGCACGCCACATGAACGTCCACCAGAGCACCATTTCACGTCTCTGGGACAGGTATCAGCAGTTTCAATCAGCTGAAGACCGGCCCAGAAGTGGAAGACCTCGCATAACAACTGCAGCACAAGATCGCTACATCCGGGTTCTGCACTTGCGTCACCGAACTGCCACAGCAAAGAACACTGCTGGACGCATACCTGGTTTGAAAAGGGTGTCTGCACAAACCATTCGGAACCGACTTCGAGAAGTTGGTTTACAGGCTAGGAGACCGTATGTTGGCCTCATCCTGCGACGTCAACATCGACATTTACGTGTTCGCTGGTGCACGAATGTACAGGGGTGGAACTTGGGAAACTGGCGGCGAGTATGGTTCAGCGACGAGTCACGTTTCCTTCTACAGCGACGTGATGGACGACAACGTGTTTACAGACGACGCAAAGAACGTTTTGCCAACAATTGCGTCGCCCAAGTTGACAGATTCGGTGGAGGGAGTGTCATGATGTGGAGAGCCATCTCATACACCTGCAGAAGTGAACTTGTGTTCGTACCTGTACGCTACCGGGATGAAATTCTTCGCTGTCACATGCTTCCCATTTTGGATCGACAGAGATAACTCTTTCAACAGGACAATGCCAGGCCGCATACGGCACGTGTAACAATGGATTTCCTACAGAATGAGAACATTAATGTGCTGCCATGGCCATCAAGATCGCTAGATCTCAACCCCATTGAACATTTATGGGACGAACTGGACAGACGTGTACGCCAGCGTGACCCGGAGCCTCAGACGCTTCCGCAACTGTCACATGCACTGCAGGAAGAATGGGCTAGGATTTCACGTGCCCGGATACACAAGGTACTGATTTTAGCGCCCTCGTGCGACGCTGTTTGGTGACAAAACCGCCTCCACTGCCGTCAGTCCATAGCAAGAACATTGTCACATACTCACATGATACGATCA
>NW_024533899.1:0-30458 GCF_016097555.1 Gigantopelta aegis | reverse complement strand
TTTGGGCTTCTTTCAAATATTAAGACGACAACAAACACATTGAATATACAGACACTGCTATTCTGAACAACAAAATATATTTAATATGCACGTTTAATATGCACGTTTAATTTTATTAGTCGGAAACATCTTACAATGCAGCATACTCAGGAATGTCCCTTTAACATTTGTTCCGTTTTGTTTCACTACATTTAGAGGATATTGGTTTATTAATCATCGGCTATTGGATGACAAGCATTGGGTAATTCTGACATAGTCTTAGACAGGAAACCCGCTACATGTTTTCCATTAGTAGCAATGAATCGTGTATATGTATCACCCCAAAGACATGATAACACATACCAGGACCTTTGATCTACCAGTCATGGTGCACTGGCTGGAACGAGAAATAGTACAATGGGCTATATCAACAGCGCAGCAGACGAGTGTTTTACTACAGGGCTACGTCCCGCGCCTAAAACCTGAATCCAAATCGGACATCTTATAAAGTGGGAAGTTCCTGCGACATAATCACCTCCCATACAAAATATATTCAATATTCCCATGTGAGCAATTCTGAAACATACCTTATACTTATAGCTTTAATCATCTACTAAAACGTAAAGCTAGAATTAAGAAAATCAACTTAAAAATTAGTAATAATATAATAATACTCCACAAAATTAAGCTTAGATGGAGTGTGTTGGCCTAACTGCAGTGCAGATCAAAGAGGAGAAGCGATCAGAACGATCGGGGAATGTTTTAAAGGCTTGCTTATTATATAAATACAATGATTTTATAAGATCATTATAAATGTTGACGGAGATACTGTAACGTTGAATTCCAATTCATTGCACACTGTTTTGAAAATGGAGCAGGGTCTGGGTTATTCACTGACAGTGTAGAGCTTATTATGGCTGTCGTACCTATTAAAGTGTGCATCAGTGTAGAATACGTTGGACACGTCGACACAGACCAGCAAACTAAGAATGCAGTGACACTGTATTAAGGATAACCTACTCAGTAAAATCAGTTATTTAATAAAGTCAAACAAGACATAATGCATACAAGCTCGATTTGTTTTACGATTTTCCTGGTCTCAACACTGTTCGACTCCAATGCAGGTAAGCGCATATTATATTTAAATAAATACTATACACTTGTGTCTTCAAAAAGTAAAGTCTGTTTTATTTAACGACGCCACTAGAGCACATTGACTTTTTATCTTAGCATCGGCTATTGGACGTCAAACATATGGTCATTCTAACACTGTTTTTAGAGGAAACCCGCTGTCGCCACATAGGCTACTCTTTTACGACAGGCAACAAGGGATCTTTTATTTGCACTTCCTACAGGCAGGATAGCACAAACCATGGCCTTTGTTGAACAGTTATGGATCACTGGTCGGTGCAAGTGGTTTACACCTACCCATTGAGCCGTGCGGAGCACTCACTCACGGTTTGGAGTCGGTATCTGGATTAAAAATCCCATGTCTCGACTGGGATCCGAACCCAGTACCTACCAGTCTGTAGACCGATGGCCTAACCACAACGCCACCGAGGCCGGTTTTATGTCTTCAAAATGGTGATTAATATTATATAATTTTGAGTCTTAGTCTGTTGGTTTCAAACACAATATAAAACAGACACTGTTCGTAATACGAGTTTCCAGTCCATTTGCACAGTATACAAAAATACGAAAGTAAAGTGACATGTTTGAAGGACACTGTTTTAACACCATCTATACCCCGTCCCGGAAATGACAAGCGGACGACTCTCATTTCGCTGCTACATTTTTTATTAAAACCCATTAAAAATTATAACTCCCTCATAGCAAAATGCATTATTACACCAAATACAATTTCACAAGCGATCATGTAAACGTTTGTTTAAAAACACGATGCAATATATCAACCAAACTATGACCCATAAACATCAGTACTACAACCGTTCATGGCTCACTTTCCGTTTAACCAGATGGTTTTTTACAACACCCCTGTTTTCGCACACAATTTGAGTACTTTGCTTCACAGGTACTCCATACATGCTTCAAAACAAGGCTACTTGACACAGTGGTACAATATGAACTAAAATTGAAGATATATTTTTTGCATATATAAAAGCCTTTTTTTTTTTACAACAAACTCTCTCACACGTTTCACCAATGGCAGGTTTTGTGGTATTACGTTCTCTATCAAACGTTTGGTGCACTTCGAACTTTGACCCAGCCGGAAGTTATCTTGAACGGTTTTTGGAGCTGTTCTCCAGAAACAGTGAATGAACCATGATAACAAAAAAAGTATCAGTGTAAAATTGCTATTGAAATGTTTTTATTTGATGACTATGAATGCATACGTCAATTATGGAGAGGGGCGGGACGTAGCCCAGAGGTAAAGCGCCCGCTTGATGCGCGGTGGGTCTGGTATAGATCCCCGTTGGTGGGCCCATTGGGCTATTTGTCGTTCCAGCCAGTGCACCACGACTGGTATATCAAAGGCCGTGGTATGTACTACCCTGTCTGTGGGATGGTGCATATAAAATATCCATTGCTGTTAATCGAAAAGAGTAGCCCATGAAGTGGCGACAGCAGGTTTCCTCTCTTAGTCTGTGTGGTCCTTAACCATATGTCTAACGCCATATAACCGTAAATAAAATGTGTTGAGTGCGTCGTTAAATAAAACATTTCCTTTGTTCCTTCCTTCAATTATGGAGTGTCACCCTAGTATGTATGCTTAAATGTCAATAAACCTAATGCCGTGACATCGATTAATTTACATATAATTTGCAAAAGTTATCAAAATCTCAAAGTATGTGATCTGAAAAATATCACATACTTTGATGATTGCACTGAAAATGTAAGATATCTATCTATCTATCTATACCTATATATATCTCTATCTGTCTGTCTCTCTGTCTCTGTCTCTGTCTCTCTCTCTCTCTCTCTCTCTCTCTCTCTCTCTCTCTCTCTCTCTCTCTCTCTCTCTCTCTCTCTCTCTCTCTCTCTCTCTCTCTCTCTCTCTCTCTCTCTCTATTCCACAGTGATTAATCGACTTTCCTGTACATTATCAAAATCGAGAATGACACCCCACGCACCTGTACGGGGCAACTGCGTGATGCATGTGCAAACTATGGAATGTGTTTTGGTGTGTTGATATACCGACCTGAGCGTTCTTTACTAGGATGTCTGTGGTCAAAACGTATGTTCGGTCTAATAGTTGATATTAACATTAATATTTCAAGGACCCCTACTTTTTTGAAGAGTATAATTATAATGTTGGGTTTTTTTGGAAAACAAATATTCTATTAAATACTGATACTAACATGCGTATGTGCGCACGAACGCGCGAGTATATATATATATATATATATATGCGTTTTCAAAAAATTTGTATGTGTATTTGTGTTCGCACGCGTTTATGTGTGATATAATATTATGTATGGATGTATGAATATGAATATATTATATGAATTTCAGGTTTGATTAGTTCGTAGATAGATACTAAAAGTTTGTTTTGTTTAACGACACCACTAGAACATATTGATTTATTAAGAATCGGCTATTGGATGTCAAGAATTTGGTAATTTTGACATATACATGTGGTCTTAGAGAGGAAACCCGCTACATTTTGTTCTACTAGTAGCAAGGAATATTTTTTGTTTGTACTATACCAAAGACAGGATTGCACACACCACTGCCTTTGATATACCAGTCGTGGTGCATTGACTGGAGCAAGAAATAGCCCAATGGACGCACATATGCTATTGCTCTGACACATGGGATAAACTTCGTTTTGGCCACACAAACTCCCTCGGAACACGAACCGATGGTTCCGAATCGTTCGCAGTTCACCATGGCAACCGATCAACCACCGATATAGTCTTTAAACGAATGCTCATTAACTATTGACAAACGAAGACCATAAAAATATATATTTAGTAATGCCACATAAATAATAATAATAATAATAATAATAATAATAATAATGATGATGATGATGATGATGATGATGATGATGATGATGATGATATAACCATTCTGGAGATTTATTTCTTTATTTTTAGTCACTTTTAACTCATGTGCTGCTTAGATAATAGCAATGAAAGAAGTTAAGATTGTTTTTAATTTCCAAAGCTATGTATGTACACAAACACATGTATATGAGAGAGAGAGAGAGAGAGAGAGAGAGAGAGAGAGAGAGAGAGAGAGAGAGAGAGAGAGAGAGAGAGAGAGAGAGAGAGAGAGAGAGAGAGAGAGAGAGAGAGAGAGAGAGAGAGAGAGAGAGAGAGAGAGAGAGAGAGACAGACAGACACACACAGAGACACAGAGAGACAGAGAGAGAGATAATATAAAGACCGATTCAGAGACAGAGAAAGAAACAGTTATATAAAATTATATTGTACTTGAATTTGACGTTTGTTTTTATAATGACGAGGAGGAACTATTTATTTGGCATATGTTGAAATCTGCTATTGTGTGTAAACCTTAATTAAATGCCCCGCCCCCTTAAACATTGTTTTGACGTTCAGAGATAACTGAAAACAAAATGGTTTATTTATTCTATTAAAAAACATGTAATAAATTGTATTAAAATATGTTAAACAACAACAACAAAAAAACCGAGAGGCGTAAATGCACACTCTAAATTATGTGACGTCATTGTGTGTGTTTTCTAATTGGTGATGACTCCGTAATTAGTCCAGACACAAGTTTAGGCTATTGGTTTGTAAGCGCCAAATCGTCCAATAGTATCGTATGTTACACCAATGCATAATAATGTCTCAATTACGATTTTTATTTCCCCGGTTACGAATGGCCACTGGTGTAATAAAACAGTTCCCCCAGTTGGTTCTATAAAATGCATAAAGCACTCGCACTCATGCAACAATCTGTCTGTTCTTACAGGTTTATCACCTAAACTGACAGCACTGACAGTCAAATCTACAACACTCCAGAAAGTAACCCTAACCTGTACGTTGTATGGTGCAGGAGGTTTTCGTGGCCAGGTGGATATAATTAAAGCACGCCATGGACGTAATTTGTACGACATGATTGCTAATTTTAATCAGTACAAATCAAGTTGTAGTCCATATTTGTACAATTCGGATGGTGAATTGTTCCCTGTAAGGATTTCATGTGGATTAGGAACCAGTGAGATGTCCTCGAATTCAAAACAGTATACATTTATGATGACACATGAAATCAGAGAGACGGATGTTTACTACTTGCGGACGTCCTACAATAACAACTACAACTATAGTAATTTTATTAACCTGACTGTCTTAAATAAGTAAAACAAACAAATATTAACAATCGAAACACTGCATTTGAACTTACAATTAATTTAATTTGTTATGTTTAAAATGTATCATCCATCATATCTCACTTATTCCGTACAGTTTTTACTGCATAATGACGCATCACGGAACAAGTTAACTGAACGATGAAAACAGTTTATGGCTTTAGAGGTACACTTTACCGCGCCATGTCATCTTTTTTACTTCTATCGACATGGAAAGAAAGGAAATCTGATTCTGTCAATATCAGTATCATAATTAGTTTGATAATAGCGCCATGGAAAATGGCCAGGCAGGAAGAACCATTGGTAAACGTGCCATTAAAGAGGACACAGTGTCTCAAACATCGTCTAGACTAATACTGACATTTATTCCAAAACGTGTATGATCATGACATAAATGTGCCGACTTTCACACCAACAAGTGAATATGAATTCTAACACGTATTTCAGATAAGGCTGAATGCGCATCACTGAATATTTCTGGAGGTGGAGATGTACTGACAGTGACTGAGGGTAAACAGTATGATTGATTCGTGTGTAGTACTGGGAATGCCAGCCCGGAACCGGAAGTTAAACTCCATCTAAATGGTTCGTCTTCCAGTGATCTGTCTGCTCGTAAACTAAAATCAACAACACACACAGAACGTCGGCCGAAATATTGTAGCCATGTAGAGAAATATGGAGCATTCACTTTAGTAACAAGCACAAGTTTAGTCTACATCCCAGACAGAGGCCATGATGGCAAATTTGTCTACTGCTCAGCCAGAAACAGTGAAATGGGAACCAGCGAGAAGGTGACGTCCAACAAAATACTCCTTGTCGTTCAGTGTAAGTAAATAACTATAATCATATGAGAGAGAGAGAGAGAGAGAGAGAGAGAGAGAGAGAGAGAGAGAGAGAGAGAGAGAGAGAGAGAGAGAGAGAGAGAGAGAGAGAGAGAGAGATGATAAAGAGAATGAGAGAGACGGGGGGGGGGGGGGGGGGGGGGTAGATGGAGCGCATAAATATGCATGCACAGATATAGTATGTATTATGTGTGCGTTTGTATATACATACAAACCGACGCACATACGCAAATATAAATATTTCGTCTTAAATACTTTAATATAGTATATTTTAGATGGGCCACTAGAAAGTGACATGAGTTTCAACCCTGCTGAAGACACCTACACGGTAGGTGAGTCTGGATCAGTGACAATAACATGTTCCTCGGACTGCAAGCCGAGCTGTACATACACCTGGACCTACCTGGATAGAGGTATCTCCACGGGCAATCGTCTACATCTGACGCACATCACTCGACAAGAGGCTGGGTATTACAAGTGTACGGCGAGAAATCCAGGATCAGGGATCACCGCTGACAAATATTTTAAACTGCACGTGGAAAGTAAGTACATCGTATGCAATACATTACACTATTTATAAAACAAACACACCCACAGAGAATTAACTCACCTCCCATGAGCTGCCCTGTAGCGTACGTAGGTCACGTATCAATCTCCATCTATGTCCATGTCCGATGGCAGACGTTTGGAGTTGGCGAGGCTTGGGCTACTTGTTTGTTTGTTCGCATACACGTTTAGATATCATGACATTTATATTAATATATCACGAAAATAAACGAAGGGTACAGAAATTAAATAAATAATTGATAAATGGAACTTCCAGAAAAACATGTTCTTCTTTGCCATAATTTTTGAAAAAGAGTTGTGTTTTCTTCTTCTAATTTGTGTTAATGTTACCTTTTCAGATTCTACATTTTCTGTTATTGTTGCCGTTGTGGTAGGCGTCGTTATCGGGATTGTCATCAGTGTTATTGCTGTCACCATTTATTGTGTCGCAAGACGACGAATACAGTGTACACAGCGTAAGCATTGTCATCTTTTCCCATTTAAAAGCTAAAATACATTTGAGAACCAAGGCATGTGCTTAGATATGACTCAACGATCCAACAGCAGGTGCTAAAAGCAATCATACGACTGATATTTTAAATGTATACTCGTTCGACTAATAGTTATCTGTACCTGTCGGATAATATTGTGATTTTATCCCGTAAAACAAACAATTTGCATCACAAAATTGGGAAACACATTAGGGTTAATCCTAGAGGTGTTTCGATACACATACTTCACAATGCGATACGTATCACGATACATAACCTGCGGTACGATACGTATCACGATACATAACACGCACTAGGAAATGTATCACGATACCTCATTCACTGTGGGGGTTTTCCCGGTAAAACAAGAAAGTGAAGCTTGAGTGAAATAATTATAAATACGAAATAAACATGGTAAAACGTGATACACTGATTAATGTAGGAAAAGTGCATCACAGACATTGTCACGGGTCGGTATCCCAAAAGAAACAAGACGACAACTCAGGAATCATTCATACACATTTATTTACATAACACTTCCCTCCCAACCAATACATATTGCACTTTCACGCATGTAACACATATCACATGTAAATTAAACTATGAATCAATATTAAATAGAGTAAAAATCTTTTAACCAAAAAATAATACTAAAATGTCTGTCTTCCACTATTCATCACATTTCACAATTCATCATCATAAGTCACCCTCATCATCACCTTTGTCATGATCATTCACTGATCATCTTCACCATTCCCCATTATCATTCACTAGAATCATCACACCTCATAATGATCATTCACTGATCACCGTTGTCGTTTACCATTAATACCCCTGTCGTTCACCAGAATCACTAACCCCCTCGTCACGGTCATTCACTGATCAACTCCGTTCACCAAAATCATTGACACCCTCGTCACGATCATTCACTGATCATCTTCTCTGTTCACCATTATCACCACCGCCATTCACCAGACTCACTCTTCGCCAACTCCCAGAATACATCATCTACGTTCGTCATCACCAGGACCCAATACACAAATACACTGAAATACAATATACCCTAATCAAAACCATGTAATATTTATATTACCATATCAGATGTTAGACAATTTTCTCTTAATATAATGTCCGCACTTCACAAGTGTCTTAAATATTACATAAATCAGATTTACCTAAGACTTTTGTTTTGCAAAGACGTTACATACAACCACTAACACATATACACAATAGTATACCACAGTTATACAACAAACAAATAAAATCTACTTACGGTTGTCATCAACCCAGAGTTATACAGAATAAAATATTTCACAATATCTTAACACACAGTTTCTCTCTCAAGAACGTTATGTGACTGCCCACAACTCATTACATCTCCCAACTATATCCCCTCTGTGCATGCCTTCACTCACAAACAAAAGTGTTCACCAATGTAAGCCCAAGCCCAAGTTCTTTACAAACTCCTTTGCTAGTGATTACAGTATACAAATATAGTTTGCCTTAGCAAGCTATGACACACAGTTCAACAATAATTCTCAATTACCCAAGTATTTACAATAAATGTTCTAAAATATAATATGGTTCTTATATTAGTACCCTTGACTTGTGACACACACCCCTACTTAAAATTTTACTTCACCGAATAAAATTATAACAAATAAACAATCACAAGTCACAGTACGTCAAAGTTACTCTCACGTTTCTACATCTCCCCCCCCCCCCCCCCCCCCCCCGACAGCTCTACTATTCCACATCCTCATTATCACCACATCTACTTAACAGATCTGCACACAGGTTGTCTTTGCCTTGTATACTCTTACATCCAAACTGTAGGGTTGCAGAGCCAACGCCCACCTAGTTACTCTTGCGTTTTCGAACTTTGATTTCTGAAGCCATGTCAATGCTCGATGGTCCGTTTCTAAAGTAAAATCGGTACCATGCACATACTGAGCAAACTTACCTATTGCCCACACAATCGCTAAGCACTCTATCTCAATGGTTGCATATCTCTTTTCTCTCTCCTTCAACTTGCGACTGATGTATAATACTGGAAATAACTCACCTTCACTCTCCTGCATCAATACCGCACCCAACCCTTTACCTGACGCATCAGTTCGCATTGTGAAGTGTTCTCCCAACTTTGGTAACTTTAAGATTGGTGCTTTCGACATTTTGTCCTTCAATTCCTGAAAGGCCGAAATCGTTTCCTCTGTCCAACATAATACCTGACTATCCTTTGTTATATTGGTCAAGGGTACTGCTATCTCTGAAAAACGTGGAACAAATTTTCGATAATAACCGATTAAACCCAAGAATGATCTTAACTCCTTTTTGTTTTGCGGTCTTGATATTCCCATGATTTTCCTAACTTTCTTTTCCTCTGGTCCTATTTCTCCATTTCCAACTACATGTCCCAAGAATTGTAAAGTCGTATGTCCAGCGAAGCATTTCCTAGGTTTTGCTGTTCGATTAGCATCTTTTAACCTTTTAAACACTTCTTCTACAACTCCAAGTGATCTTTCTAGGTCTCACTGTATATCAAAATGTCATCAATATAATTTAGTACATTTTCCATACCTTGCAATAAATTCTCATCATGCGTGAAAATACTGCTGGTGCGCTCATTATTCCAAACGGCATTACTTTCCATCTATACAGACCATGTGGTGTAATGAATGCAGTTGCATCCCGGGATTCCTCTTCCACTGGGAGTTGCCAATATCCTTTGCAGAGATCTAATTTCGTAAAGAATTTTGCTGTTCAAATGTTGCTCATTAATTCATCAATGTTTGGAATTGGTTCAGCATCGTATGCGACTATTTGATTTAAACGTCTATAATCGGTGCAAAATCTGTAAGATCCATCGGTTTTCTTCACTAACACAATTGGACTTGCATAAGATGATTTCGTTTTCTCTATCACATCCAACTCTAGCATCTGTTCTATCTCATCTTTTACCACGTTTGTTAAACTATATGGTATAGGGTATGGCCTTACTCGCTCTGGTTCTGCCGAGGTTAACTCTAATTTAAATGTTTCCAGTGTTGTTCTTCCTGGTATATCGGTTAACACATCACTAAATTTCTCTAATACCTTCTCTATTGACTTTCTTTGTTCTACATTTAAGTCATTTGAAAGTTCACATCTTTCCCAAGTCTCTGTTCTACTCAAGGATGGTAACACCACATTTAACCGTTTATCCACCTTTTCTACCTCCTCTGGCTCAATCATTTCCTCGTCCACTACAGCAACACAAACTATTTCTACATTCTCTTTTTTTTCATTAACCCTTCTATCCAAATATTTCTTTAACTTTCCCAACTTCTCAACTACTCTGTATGGTCCCTGCCACATCACTTCAAGTTTATTTTTACACTTTGGTAATAGTAACAACACTTGATCTCCTACCTTTAACTGACGATCTTTCGCTTTTGCATTGAAATGTCTTCTATATCTTGTCGATGATTTCTCCAATTCATGGTGAGCAAGCATACAGGTTTCCTCCAATCTTGTCCGTAAATCTATTACGTACTGATATGTTGTCTTGATTTCTGGATCGGTTGTTGCATCGGTCTATAATTCTTTTAGAATTTGCATGGGGCCTCTTACTATCCTACCATATAGCAACTCTAAAGGGGAAAACCCTAAGCTATCTTGTGGTACCTCTCTATATGCAAATAACAGTGGCGCAATATATCTGTCCCAATCGTTTGGTCTCTCGATACACATTTTCTTTAACATAGATTTCAACGTTGCATTGAACCTTTCAACTAATCCGTTGCCCATGTGATGGTAAGGGGTTGCGGTCAACTGTTTCAAAGATAATAACCTGCCTACCTCCTTCATTATGTCCGAGCTGAATTGTGTTCCTCTATCCGTCAGAATTTCCTTTGGTACTCCAACCCTACTAAACACTCCTACCAAGGCTTCTGCAACTGTTCTTGTATCGATGCGTAATCCACAATAACTAATATGTACCTGTTCTTTTGGTTAGTCATTGGATCAATTGGACCAACTAAATCCACAGCTATTCTCTGAAATGGAATGTCAATTAATGGCATCTTACCTAATAATGCGTTTCCTATTCTACCTTTTGGAATGGTTCTTTGACATATGTCACACGACTGGCAGAATCGTCGTACATCTCCTTGCAACCCTGGCCAATAAAAGTGCTGCTGAACCCTGTCAATAGTTTTCTTTGTAGCCATGTGCCCTGCCATTATTGTTTCATGGCCGATCTTCATCACGCCTTGTCTCAACTTAGTAGGCACTACCACCTGTTCAAATATTTTACCATGTTCAACATTTGGCGATTGTGTTTTCCTTTTCAACAATCCTTTCTCTATCACAAATTTAGAAAAGTTTTGACCTCACCCTGTTTTGCAAAATTAAACAATTTATCTAAACTTCCATCCTTACCTTGTTCTAGCTTTATCTGGTCAGCCTTCATCTCCTCTGTTTGTACTGTTGGTGTTATCAGTGATTGCATTTTACAACTTGCCTTTCTCATCTGTGCTCTGGTTTCCATTATTCCAATGGTCTGTGCTATATCTTTCTTCGTTACACCTTCTGCTCCTGTTACATTTCCAATTACAATGTCGTAAATAGGATTATCCAATACCATAGCTCTGACTTTTCCAGTAAAGTACGGTGTCTTGATATATGTTTCACACCAAGGTTCTTCCTTAACTTCCCCATCCAGTGTAACGTAACTTCCCATTTCACCTGTCATGTCATTTTCGGGTACTAATGCTCTTCTTATTACCACTGTTGAACAACCCGTATCCCTAATGATAGTTGTCTCCTTTCCTAAGCATGTTCCAACAAAGACATTCATATTGCTATCTCTATCCAAAATTTTCTCTTTCTTTAGTGAAACCATACAACCAATGACTTCCTTAACACTTGTCTGTTCTGGTCGTTTCCTACTCGGACATATTCTAGCTATATGACTAGTTTTATTGCAAATGAAACATTTTGGTGGCCATGGTCGAGAATCTAAGTTTCTATCGAGACTACTTCTGTCATCTCTATACTGATCAGTTAACCCTGTTCCTTTCTCAAATCCTGACTGTCCTCCTCTAACTCTACTATCTCCTAAATACTCACATCTACTTCTTCCCGCTTCTTTCTTACCGTGATTCGTTTCTTTTCTTGCTTCCATAAACGTCTCTGCTAATTTCGCCATTTTAGAAGCATCTTCTGGAGTCCTTTCTTTTAGGTACAATGTTAATTCAGTCCCAGCTGAATTCAAAAGTTGTTCACGTATTATTAAATCAAACAATCCATCATAACTTTGCGTAATCTCAGTCAGTTTGATCCATCGGTTCATATACCCAGTTAATCTGTTCAAAAATTGTGTGTACGTCTCTCCTGGTTCAATCTTAGCAGTTCTAAACTTCTGTCTACACCCGTCTTGAGTAAGATCATATCTATGCAACAACGCAGTTTTTAATTTGTCATAATCCATTGCATCGTCATTACTCAATCTCACATACACATCTCTAGCTCTACCTGTTAATAAAGTACCCAAGTGAATAGCCCATTCCTCTGTTGGTGACTTCTGCACTGTCAACATCCTTTCAAAACTGGTTAAATATGCATCCATATCATCTTTCCCATCTTGAAATATATGCATTTTAAGTTTAGCTTTGTGGACACCCGAATTATCACTTGACTTAGATAAACTACCACTATCTCTCTTACTTTTCTCAAACTCCAAATCCAGCTGGAATGCTCGTTCACGTTCCTTCTCTTGTCTTTCATATTCCCTTACCTCTTTAGCCGCCTCTCTCTCACGTTCCTTTTCCCTAGCATGTGCATCAGCTAACTCCTTAGCACCCTCTCTTTCTCTTGCTCGTTCTTCTCTATCTAGTCTCGTTTGTTCTCTCCATTCTTCCATCTGCTCCTTAACGAATTTCTGCAGCTCCAACTTCTCCAATCCTAGACTCTTACCTATATCCACACATTTTTCAAACTCCATCTTAATATCTAAAAATACCAACCACAACACACACAAATATACTATTACCTTCATTCGATTTGATCCAAACTAACGTGAACCTTACTTCCACAGTTTTATGCTTACCTTGTATCCGCAATGAAGTCATAAACACTGTACGTGTTCCGTAACTCACTAACTAACAATAGCTATCTGTAATACCTACCTTTCTTATCTATCCCTCCACAATGTACCTCTAGCACAAGTATACACAATGACGAAACTAAACGCAGATCTCTTAACTTGTGGTATTATACACTAGCCCTTTTTATGTTCTAACAGTTATAATAACTAGTAGCCTACTACTAAGGCCAAACACTAATACAACGCCCTTGCTTCCTTTAGGTACCAACAATGTGACTTAATAAATAACAATACACTTGTTAGAAAATTATGTTGCCCTGCATCTCCACCATTTGTCACGGGTCGGTATCCCAAAAGAAACAAGACGAATCATTCATACACATTTATTTACATAACACTTCCCTCCCAACCAATACAGATTGCACTTTCACGCATGTAACACATATCACATGTGAATTAAACTATGAATCAATATTAAATACAGTAAACATCTTTTAACCACAAAATAATACTAAAATGTCTGTCTTCCACTATTCATCACATTTCACAATTCATCATCATAAGTCACCCTCATCATCACCCTTGTCATGATCATTCACTGATCATCTTCACCATTCCCCATTATCATTATTATCATTCACTGGAATCATCACACCTCATAATGATCATTCACTGATCACAATTGTCGTTTACCATTAATACCCCTGTCGTTCACCAGAATCACTAACCCCCTCGTCACGGTCATTCACTGATGATCTCCGTTCACCAGAATCATTGGTACGCTCATCACGATCCTTCATTGATCATCTCCTCCATTCACCATTATTACCACCATCATTCACCCGAATCATCAACACTCTTTGTCAGGATCATTCACAGATCACCTTCGTCGTTCGCCAAAATCATTGACACCCTCGTCACGATCATTCACGGATCATCTTCTCAATTCACCATTATTACCACCATAATTCACCAGAATCATCAACACTCTTTGTCAGGGTCACCCAGATCACCTTCGCCGTTCGTCAAAATCATTAACACCGTCGTCACGATCATTATCTGATCATCTTCTCTGTTCACCATTATCACCACCGCCATTCTCCAGACTCACTCTTCGCCAACTTCCAGAATACATCATCTACGTTCGTCATCACCAGGACCCAATACACAAATACACTGAAATACAATATACCCTAATCAAAACCATGTAATATTTATATTACCATATCAGATGTTAGACAATTTTCTCTTAATATAATGTCCGCACTTCACAAGTGTCTTAAATATTACATAAATCAGATTTACCTAAGACTTTTGTTTTGCAATGACGTTACATACAACTACTAACACAATAGTATATCACAGTTATACAACAAACAAATACAATCTACTTACGGTTGTCATCAACCCAGAGTTATACAGAATAAAACACACAGTTTCTCTCTCAAGAACGTTATGTGATTGCCCACAACTCATTACATCTCCCAACTATATCCCCACTATGCATGCCTTCACTCACAAACAAAAGTGTTCACCAATGTAAGCCCAAGCCCAAGTTCTTTACAAACACCTTTGCTGGTGATTACAGTATACAAATATAGTTTGCCGTAGCAAGCTATGACACACAGTTCAACAATAATTCTCAATTACCCAAGTATTTACAATAAATGTTCTAAAATATAATATGGTTCTTATATTAGTACCCTTGACTTGTGACAGACATATTGACATATGCAGGTAGCATATTTTCTATCCACTTCACCGTCTTTCCTTGAAATTAATAACGTGTCAATAGATACTCCTCACTACGAATTGGTGTATATGTTGGTGTTGGTAACTCGATATGGAATTAAAATAGAAAACGATACACGGTTAACATAAAACTCGATACACAAGCATGGCTATCGTGTATCGTATGATCAACAATAGTATTATGATACATCGATACATTGGTGTATCATGGCACCCTTCGCAAGCCCTGAATGTCACGACGTATAACTATGTTGATGTTCTCAAACCCAGGTCTCCAACGCCATATGGCCTCAAGTCACAGTTAAATACAAGACTGTAGCTGCACATGTAGTCAGGTGTTTTGACTATTAATTCCATGGCAGACAGCTTTGAAGTGGCAACTATTAAATATGAAGTTGATAGGGGAGAGCATACATTTGGAAAATATGTCTACTTTGTTGACATTGAAGACTTTTATGTGGTAATTTCAGCCCATGCAAAAGTAGTTGTTTTTGTAGAAAATGGGTGTACTCCGGCCAGGTTTAACGTGTGTGTTTATTTAAACCAGTATCATGGGAGAAAGAGCTGGCCAGCAGGATTTGTCCTTTTCAGGGTACGCTTCCCTCAGACGGGCAAAGGTGTGTGTTTATTTAAACCAATATCATGGGAGAAAGAGCTGGCCAGCAGGGTTTCTCCTTTCCAGGGTACGCTTCCCTCAGACGGGAAAAGGTGTGTGTTTATTTAAACCAGTATCATTGGAGCAAGAGCTGGCCAGCAGGGTTTGTCCTTTCCAAGGTACGCTTCCCTCAGACGGGCAAAGGTGTGTGTTTATTTAAACCAATATCATGGGAGAAAGAGCTGACCAGCAGGATTTGTCCTTTCCAGAGTACGCTTCCCTCAGACGGGCAAAGGTGTGTGTTTATTTAAACCAGTATCATGAGGGAAAGAGCTGGCCAGCAGGATTTGTCCTTTCCAGGGTACGCTTCCCTCAGACGGGCAAAGGTGTGTGTTTATTTAAACCAATATCATGGGAGAAAGAGCTGGCCAGCAGGGTTTGTCCTTTCCAGGGTACGCTTCCCTCAGACGGGAAAAGGTGTGTGTTTATTTAAACCAGTATCATGGGAGCAAGAGCTGGCCAGCAGGGTTTGTCCTTTCCAGGGTACGCTTCCCTCAGACGGGCAAAGGTGTGTGTTTATTTAAACCAATATCATGGGAGAAAGAGCTGGCCAGCAGGGTTTGTCCTTTCCAGGGTACGCTTCCCTCAGACGGGCAAAGGTGTGTGTTTATTTAAACCAAAATCATGGGAGAAAGAGCTGGCCAGCAGGGTTTGTCCTTTCCAGAGTACGCTTCCCTCAGACGGGCAAAGGTGCATTAAAAAAGCTATGCATCTACTGATATTAGTAAAGGTGCTGCAGCCACTAACGCCATATAGAAACATGAAGCATAAATAATTGTGGTCTGTGGCCAATTAACCATAATTAAATATGTTGCTTGTTTGTTTGGGTTTTTTTGTTTGTTTGTTGTTGTTTTTTTTTTGTTGTTGTTGTTTTTGTTTTGTTTTTGCTTGGTGTTGTTTTTTTGTTTTTTTGTGTGTTTTTTTTGGGGGTTTTTTTTTTTTGGGGGGGGGGGGGGGGGTCGGTTGATGTGTATGTATATTTTTGTGTTGTTATTTTGTTAAAGCCCAGCTAGTGTACAATCTCGTGAATGAGTACATTAATACATTATCTAACTCCCTTGTATACATTATTAATTGCAGGTAGAAATTCGAAAACAGCAGAACATGTCTAAGTTATGTTATTGTGATTACTTTAATTGAATTAATTATAATATGTACGTCTTTCTAAAGTTAACAGTATCATTTTGCATGTGATAGGAACAATATTCTAGATATGTAACGTCCAGGTATATTTTATACAGTTAGGTAATATAGTCGCCATGCATGTATATATATATATATATATATATATATATATATATATATATATATATATATATATATATATATATGCGCTCGAACCAAAAACGAAGTCCCGAGTATTTTGTTCGGTAAACTCTTATATTAACTGATGATGGGTCGACCACACCCAGGGTCGATTATAAGCCTTCGCTCGAACTAAATCATCGATCCCGACTGTGAATTAGCTATTTTCCCTCGAACTGGTGATCCATCAAATATCAAATGGAAAAAAACACCGAAAAGGACCAACAATTGCTGCGCTTGCGCAGGTGGTTATTACAACCTTCGGGTTAATTATTTTGGCGGAACGAGCTGTAGATGAATTGGAGAATCACAATAATAGCCATGCAATCCTTTCTTTACCATACTTGTCATCGGTTATCGGTAATGATCTTTCAAGTACAGCTAGTGTGAGGTACCTGTTAAATGAACCGTGATGCCAATCAAACAATTAGTGCACAAAATGACCTCGGCGTGAAGCGTTACTCTGAACACGTCTACAAGACCAGTTTTAAGTGAAACAATGGGCGAGTTAATCAAATGTCATCACTTCAGCAACCACACATTTATTAATACCGACAAGGGCTTCTGCGTCACACAATCGGAATAATGTCTAATAAATTATTTCACTCTGATATTTTGCTATATAACACCTTGATGAAATGTAAAAGTTTGCAGTTACCAAAATAATATGTATCTAATTCAACTTTCCAACTGTGTATGTGTGTGTGTGTGTGTGTGTGTGTGTGTGTGTGTGTGTGTATATATATATATATATATATATATATATATATATATATATATATATATATATATATATATATATATATATATATATATATATATATATGTATATATATGTATATATATATATATATATATATATATATATATATATATATATATATATATATATATATATATATATATATATATATATATATATATATATATAAAAAAAAAAAAAGAAAAAAAAAAAAAAAAAGAAACATACCCGATTTAAGTTGATCATATTGTAGATTGTTTTGATTTTGTTTTTGAATGGGGATAATGCAGACCCCTATACTATAAATGTTGCATTAGTTTCGGTTGAATAGCTTTTGATATGTAAGCAACACATGGTCTGTTGTGGCGATATTATTGGTCGGTGTTCATGTCATTACATCTTTATTACTAATTTCTTTTTTGAGTTACGTGTGTGTTTCGTTTAACATGTCAGTCGTAGTAAAATATTTCGTCACTGGAATGGATGATACCAAGCGGAAATGGACTCATCTATAAATATATGTCATATAAACTGAATTAGTGTTTAAGTATGTTAAGTACTTACATACATAACGTTTTACATTTTTAAAATTGTGGGGATTATTTTGACCTTTACGTATTGCGTCTATCCACTATACATCTTAGATTATCTTTATTTAATTTTTTTAAATACTGTTATGTATTTTATTCCGTAGATATTCAAACACGGCGGCTATGCGGAACATTGGAAACCGTGAGTACACAAATACAGTTCCTTAATGTCTTATTTTCAGCTTGAAATTTCGCCTAACAATTACAATTACTTTAATCAACATAGGCTCAAATTACTCATAACCTTGTGGAAAACGTACAATATTTTTTCTTGGAAGTTGAACCTTGAAAAAATAAAAAAGGTGTTTGTTCATAAATGAACCTGAGAAAAAATGGTACTACAATCTGGAAAATGTTTAACCTTATAACATATAATACAACAGATTTCTTCTTATTTTAACGTTGGAAGTATTTTATGCATGCTTGCGTGAATTTGACACTAAACAGCCGATGTATTTTCGTGCTGGGGTGTCTTCAAGCATATATTCTATTCCATTGTTTGTATTGGTTTCTTACCGTCATTTTGTATGTGCATGTATTTTGTTTATTGCAGAAAATGATGAAACAAACTACGAGGATCTGAGATCTTAACTCGAACATCACGTGTATGCAATTATACTTCGACGATCTTCAGTTGTGCGCGTTTACGAAAAACATCAATTGATCGTCTGTAAATATCACTCTACTAATCCACGTTTTAAAACCGTATGCTCATGTTTTTTAAAAACCTCTTCACCGATAAGATTGTAATGTATTCTTCACAAACAAAAATAACAATATGGAAGAGAACAAAATCAAAAGTGAAAAGAACGGAAGAGAATGGGAAACAGAAGAAATAAAAGAGAACAAATTCAAAAGCGAAATGAAGAAATAAAATAAGTATCCAGGATGCTGTATTTATTTGTTTTTAAGGATATAAAATACTGAAGGACACACTTCTATATTGATCCTAGGAAATTAAGATAACAAACGTCTGTGTTTATTGTGTCCTGTTACAACTACATTCCCAGGCGATGAAAACGATGATTAAACGTACATTCTAAAATACAGCAAGTGACACGTTTCACTATTTGTACACGTATTTTTAATTATTAACTACAACTTAATCAGTCGGACGTGTTGGCTGCATAATTAAATCAATAATGTCAATAGTGTAATGTTTACACTTGGCATCTTTGATTTTGCCAGGATCATGGTACATATAAATATGTTCCTTGCGTATTTATTAAACTAGCTAGTCTGCCTTGATGCATGAAAATCGGAAAGACATGATATATATATATATTACCAGAGTGTTTTTTGATATCGTCAATATTATATATTAGGAATAAAACTTGTATTATGCAAGCCTCTGGGGAGCATTATACATTATTTTTATTCCCAATATATGATATTGACGAAACCGAAACGTACGAGGGTAATAATCTCTTAATCATATAATCTCAAGCTTAATACGTGTTTTGTAAATTGTACACGCAACTTTAATTCCAGTCCGCCATTACTAGATATTCAAATGACGTAATGGCGTGGTGTATTTTTGAATGGAAATGACGTCAAACTCGATGATGTCATTTTGGATGTCCTTACACAAAAATAAACTAGGGCTTCACGTGTTTTGTTTTCTGAACGCTGGAGAGCTTTCAGTGTAAACTTGTCATTGAAATTTTTTTATTTGATGACTATGAATTCATGAATACATTATGGAGTGTCACCCAAGTACGTTTGCTTAAATGTCAATAATCCTCGTGCCGTGAACTCGATTAATTTACATCTAATTTACAAAACTATAAAATTCTTAAAGTATGTGATTTGCAAAAAAATATCTCATACATTGCATTGGAACTGTAGACTTGGTGAAAAAGTATTATTTTATTGAAAACGCTTTTAAAAAATAAATACGCAAGGGGTCGAACTGTATAAAGGTGTCTTTTTATTAGAACGTTAGATTCACTATGTGTATGGTTTTAGATTTTGTTTCAGTTTGAAAACAAAACTATTCAATTTTATGTACCTGATTTTTCTATTAGTGATACTCAAAATCAGTGAGATCACCGAAAATGTTAAAGGTTTGTTTTTAATTTCTAATATTTTAATTATATAATAGATCAACAATATACTAGTGTATTGTTATTTTCCTGTTTTGCCTTTGTGTGTGTTTTTATGTCTTTGTATACTGCTGATAAAATATATTATTATTATTGTTTGTAAACTATTTATATATGCCACCACACACACACACACACACACACATCACACATCACATGCACATCACATGGGTATCTTCGCCACAGCGGCATAATAAATGCATATATAAAATATTCTTTCCGTGGGTATCATAATGCGACACAATTCGCTATCGCGCTCATAGTATACACTCTGAACGGCATTTGGAACGGCTGTTACATCAAATTCCATGTCGTATTGAATATATTGAATACAGGGCTCACGCGAACGGGCGAAGTGAGCCCAAACTTCGCTCCGACTAGCCTGACTTCACCGTGCCAGTCACCGTAAAGCGAAATCTGTGTCGCTTTTTAAAAATAGTCATCACTTGCAAAGTACACAATCACAGATGAACGTGATGAACACCTATTCATAGATAACAATTAAGTGTGAAGTGTCTGAGAGTTTGAAGAGAGTTTGGCGCCACACACTCAAGCGACAGGCTCACAGATGGTCTAGCTCAGATAGTAGGCCTAAACGTGCTACTGACTGTTGGAACGTGTTATGAGGCGAACGTGCTGGGAATTGTACAAGGGTGGGGATCTAGACTATGTTGTGTTTTTAAGAGAGTTTAGGACATGTTCCACCAGAAAATACATTCAAACAAATATTCGTTTGGAGCAGCAGATATCGACGTGAAGAAAACTGCGGGGAGTAATTAACTAGTTTACGTAGACTGTCATAATGAATAAATTCAACATACAAAACAGATGTCGAAATTATAAAGTAATACAGGCAAACCTGCCTAGCGGATTTTTAATGTACATGCACTCATAATAAGCGGTGAACTGTCCTACACACCCAGCGGCCACTTAAACTGGATCCCCAAGTCGCTAAAGTGCCCGTGTTAAGTGGGCACTGTACATAAATTCTATATAAAAAAGTTTTTATTTTAAACAACAGTGACAAGATGCAGCAGATAAGCAATTTTCACATTTTCATGGATACTAGTACCCATTCAGTCTGACAACTCCACAGTGTATCAGTTAAGAAATGGTGACTGTGGAACGCATTTAATTGCCTCTGGGTAATCTACGCCGGACCGTGGTAGATTAATCTACTAGGACAATACTCTGCATGGAGTAGGTATTAAGTGAAATGAGAAGACAAACTTGCGAGAGAATAAATTCCAAACGGTTAAAATAGTGTTTTTCAATTACGTTTCATTATTTCTAAAGAAGACGACATGTGGAAAGGTGATTTAAAAACAACAACTATAGAGCACATATCCATCAATTAGCAGTACAGACGGTTAAAAAACCCTAAAAAACCCTAAAAAAACAACAACAAAAAAAAAAAAAAAACAAACAAACAAACAACCAGATTGTAAAAGTTGCACCTGTATTAAGATAACTTCCATTACGGTTGCTGTTTTGGGGTCTTTTTTGGGGTCTTTTTTTTGTATTAAGATAACTTCCATTTACGTTTTTTTATTATTATTTGTTATTATTATTATTATTTTTTTTTTTTTTTTTTTTTGGGGGGGGGTGGGGGGGGGGGGGGGGGGGGTCGAATAATTAAACATTCAAGTCTCCCTGTGGTTAAAAACTTCGCCCTATCTAAAGTTTGAGAGAGAAGTGACTTCGCTCTATGATTCTATGAGGCCTTTAAATATATTAGAAAAGAAAGGCTTTCATCGTAATCTGTTTGCACGAGGAAGACTTCCTAATCTATTATTATATAAATACATAGGTTACACACTCACACATAAATACACTAGAACACTGGCTAGATCAAGTTTATGAATATAGAACATACATTTATTGAGAATAATACAGAACTGTTTCATCTTCCATATATGTCCTGCCATACGTTCTGAGACATGGTACAGAGGTAGCAAAGGGGTTTTTTGGTGTGTTTTTTCCCATGTGAGTGACGGAGGCTGGGCACAATCTCCATTGTTTTGTTAGAAATGCGACAAAAAAGAAAACAAAATTAGCATTAGTTGTTTGATCAAACGATCGTGAGGCACGCCCGAATTTACACATGATCAGACCTTCGTAATGTGACTAGTTTACTGAGAAAAGCGACACATATTTAAATCTGCTGAAACTAGTTATTTTGCCCAGATGAAAGTTCTTTTTTTTTTTTACAACCAACCCACTCACATTTATCACCAATCACAGGACTTGTGGTGTTCACTTCTCTATCAAAAGTTGGGTGCACCTCGAACTTTGACCCAGCTGGAAGTTATTTGGTTTAGTACTACCTTAAGGGCTCAATGGGTAGGTGTAAGGCCACTACCACTAACCAACTAATCCAATAACCCACTTAATTAACTCGTAACAAACACCACAGTGAACAGACCACTCATACAGAACAGAAAACATTCTCTACACTTGGTATAGAGCTTGCTTTTAAACAGAATCGAGAACCCCACAAATAGTTATTGAATGTTTGTGCTGTTCGTTGTTGCTGGATGCATCCCTATTTTACGTGGATGACAAGGGCTGTATATTTTGTTTCTGTCTGTAATTTTTAGTAATAATAAGTCACACAATATTAACTTTATTTGTGATAGTTATATTGGTTTGCACATTTTTTTTATAACGAACAACCCGCTAGTTTCTTTGTTTAGCACTTTAACTATTATATGTAATTGGATACTGTTATAATAAACGAACTGGCCAATATTATTTTAAAAAACCCACACAAACCAATTAAGCCAAATATTATGTTTATTATACTAAGATAAGTTATAAATTAAATATTATTCACGTTTCATTGGTGTATACCTATTATACACAAACACACGAGCACACACACAAACACACACACACACACACACACGCACGCACGCGCGCGCGCGCGCGCGCACACACACACACACACACACACACACACACACACACACAGAGAGACATTGACATTAAATTTAGTTCATTATCCAACTACAGTATAACCTCGATTTAACGCCAACCAATGTTCCAAAATAATTTTGGCGTTATATCGAGTTGGCGGTATAGTGAGGGTGCCTTGGGTTTACTACCAAACTTAATTTTGTTTTTTAAATTGCTGAATGTCAAGAATATGACACATATGGGCTCCGGTTCAGCGTCGGACTCTTCTTCCTGGTCATCAGTCATTTCGTCGTGAATCTGTTTAACACTTTCAAGAATCTGCTCGTCGCTGATATTAGCAAATGTCTCTGCTTCGTTGTCAATGTTGACAAACGCATCAACATCCATTCTCAGCTGTTCGTCGATTGAAAGCCGGCCCGTGACGTCACCAACCAGATCTCGCAACGCTGTCGTTTCATTGGCTGGTGCTTGGTGCAAGTCGGAAATGAGGGTCCCGAGGAACGACCCCTGTGTGAATCCAACAATTTTTGATGGTGGTGGCACTGACGATATCCCAAGCATGTTTCACAAAACGAATGCCGTCACAACGCTGAAAAGTGATTGGCTATATCTTGTTGACTTTTAGTTGAATTTATCTTCGAGTACTGAACAATTTCTCTGTTTTTTAACCGCGTCTAATACGATACGTTTTCGCTTTAAATCCATTCTGCTGTAATAAAATGCGTTACCGGTGTCGTCGCATTTATGCCAACGCTAAATAGGAACTTAACATGAGGCCATGGTCGAAATATGCTTGAGCATAATAAAACTTACCTAAAGTTTGTTTATTAATTAAACTTGAGTCGTTGTTGCCAGCATTTCAAAGACCCGACAGAACAATCCGCGATTGAAATAATGAATCTAATGCACGCCTCTGGCATGTGATCACTATAGCGGCTGTTCTTTCTATACCGAGTGTTGATTGGACACAAACACCGCGCCTGCCTAAACAAATCTAACACTTACATCCGTTAATTGCTACACAATAAACAAAAACAGATTCAGTGTGTACTGCTAGTGTACAACGGAGTTAAAATTTCCCCATTCAACAGATCGCTAGTAATAGACCTCTTTCACATTCCACTGCGCATGTGCCAGTTGCGGGGTAACTTGAGGACGCAAACCGCGAACTCACGCGAGATCTCGCAAAAATAGACCTGTGGACAAGTTGGGGGGCATAGTCAATGGGAGGCCACGCAATAGGAATGTGAATATCTCCATGATTAATTATTCTATCAGTAGGGAACCCGAAAATTCTGTCGACATCCAACAAGACTTACTGGAGACATTTGTGAATTATTGCTTATCACGAAATAAAAAATATTTGGTTGTTATCGCTGACAAACCATCGGTTCGGATGCGTACGTAATAAATATCGGATATAGGCTGAAATAATATTAATGTGTGCGTGCGTGTATGTATGCAGATATTTATTGTATTTAACATGATTTAAATATTTATAAAGCATTATACAGATAAATACATTCAGGATTCTTGTCGGGATTTCTTTTCACCAAGTTATTTAACATTTTGTTCGGTATTTGGAATAAAACATTAGAATCAGGCCCGTAGGAACGATATCTGGATTTGGGGGAGGGGAGGGGGCACACTCTGTAGTGGGGGTGTGCAAAAGCCATATTTTAAACCGGGTTTATAAAAGTGGGGCTATAGTCCCCTCCCTCCGACGTCTCGGTTGCTACCGACCTGAGAATGGTCAGAAATGTAATTGTATTGCATATACAGCTATTTAAATTCGAAGCAAGATTATTTAACCTAAGAAAGATGTAAGTTTTATTTATAACAGATTAGACTAGCCGACAGCGTGATAATATAGCTACAAACTCAGGATTGTCTCTTTATTATAAACTCATGAGGGTTTATTATGCACAGTCAGTCATAAGATACCAGTCATAAGGTACTTCGTTTGAATGTTTGAAGCAAACATATTAAGTACCATATCAGGCCCGTAGCCGGAGGGGGGGGGGGGGGGGAGGGAGGGGTCGGGGGTATCGGACAATCCCCCCACGCAGGATTGAGAATTCCGCTCAAATGGAAAAAAAAATCCTCTGATTTTACATATAAAAGTCCTTGCCCCCAAATGACCGGGATAACGTAGCAAGAACGTCTGTCTGAGGTTCCATTCGCTGAAGGTTCGATCCTCCTCAGTGGGCCCGTTTGATTATTTCCCGTCCCAACCAATGATCCATCGTGTATGCTATCCTGTTTGTGGGATGTGAGAAGTATGCCATGTATCATTTATTATAAATACATTGGTACGACTAAAAACAAACGGTTTCTTGTCGTGGCTCTGTGACCAGGCCATTTAACATGCATACCACAACTTAATGCAACTTTTTAAACGTTTATTTCGCAACAAAAGTTCGTGTATTATTCTCAGTGTAACCGGCGTCATCTCATTGTTAGGCAATATATATATATATATATATATATATATATATATATATATATATATAAATCTGGGGAAATTTCGACCCCCCCCCCCCCCCCCCCCCGCTAATCATGATGGCTACGGGCCTGAAGTTATATACAATATTCATAAGTTAGACCAAACATCAAATTAGGATCGTATCGGGTTGCATGGGTCTACCACTCTGGAAAAGTTGCTGAACTTTATGTTATGTGTAATCATGTACGTTATAAAAACGTGTGATACCATATCGATATATAGGACTTCTCCTTATACGTGTAAATGTGTATCAAAGTACTGATGGTATCGCTAACGATCTCGACCAATGTTCTCAGGTACAAAATACAAAATAGTAACCAAACACTATTGTACATACAGATATATGTTTACTTCAAACTGATCTTCATGTAAAGAAGAAGATGTCATCTTCTAAATTCTTCAAAACAAACAAGGCAAACAGCCGCGTTTACTCGGTTTCTGACGTCCTGCTAAGTTGTAGGTTTTCGCGTGTGACAGCTCATATATGTTTTAAAACTTCGTAAATATCACATATCAGTTCAAGTGAAGTTGTATGTATCTGATATAAATGATAGTAAAAATAAAATAAAATAAAATAATAAATAAAATAAGATAAATAAATAAGTAAATAAATAAATACATAAATAAATAAATAATTTGTGGATAGACATGTAACATTGATTAGTAGTTGTACGATTGTCTTTTTTTAATGAAACGATAAGGGGAAAATAGAGCTGTGATAAAGATCTATGTGAGTTAGCGGTTTTGTTGGGGAAGGGGAGGCATATTTTATTAAATTTTAATTACTGATACATGTGGAGAATTAGAGGGACATACCCTAGTTTTTAACACTAAGGAATATTTTTGACTATTAGAGCCGTTTTTTATAACTGAATTCATACTTAACTTATATTTTATTGTTTAGATTATCCATTTCTGTACATTAGAAGTGTTTTTGGTCATCCTGGTGTTTCTAATATTACAAAATGCATTTCTCATATTTTTAAAAACGCACGTGCGTCTGAGAAGTAACACTTATGGAGTCGAGTTTTAGTCCAGTTTTAGAGAGTATTTCACGATTTCAAAGTCACAGACTCTTGTTTCACTCAGATATAACTTTATCCAAAGGTGTTACAGGTTTGTAGACGAACTAAACTTAGTGTTAATTTTCACGGGTTGAAACTAGGGTCTGTCCCTTTAAACATCACTGGTAAATCCGTTAATTTATTTCCATGTCATCCAAAACCTGTGGAATGTTTGATCAAGTGATAGCATATAAGTAAAGAGTTGCTTTTCTATGACGTTGATGTTTTGTTAATCAGACATACGTAATTCTTTGGCTAGTATCTGTGCAATATTGAGACTATTTATGATCGATACGGTGTGACTAAGCTACAGCCCAGTCATTTTGTGATTCAGGAGACTACACAGTTGGGACGCTGTGACTAAGTCAGACATGATCTAGTTACATTGTGATTTGGAAGATACGATGGTCGCATTTGATTTGCATTCAGGGTGATCCAGGAACTCTATGCGATGACACTGTGATCAAGTCGAGATACGATCCAGTTACGTTGTAATTTAGATCCAGGAACTCTATTCGATTGACACCCTGTGATCAATTAGAGATACGATCCAGTTACATTGTGATTTGGATCCAAGAATTCTATTCGATTGACACCCCGTGATCAAGTCCAGATACGATCCAGTTACATTGTGATTTGGATCCAAGAACTCTATTCGATTGACACCCTCTGATCAAGTCTAGATAGATCCAGCTGCATTGTGATTGGGATCCAGGAACTCTATTCGACTGACACCCTGTGATCAAGTTAAGATACGATCCAGTTACATCGAGATACGATCCAGTTACATTGTGATTGGATCCAGGAACTCTATTCGACTGACACCCTGTGATCAAGTTAAGATACGATCCAGTTACGTTATGATTTAGATCCAGGAACTCTATTCGATTGACACCCTGTGATCAAGTCGAGATACGATCCAGTTACGTTATGATTCAGAAAACACTATGGTCACATTTGGTTTGCAATCGGATAACAAATAATAAATGACATTTGCGTTCATTTATAGATTCAGCAAATATAGATGAGCGATTCGCTATCCACGAGGTGCTGACGTGTATAAAACATTTGGTGTGTGTGTGTGTGTGTGATACAGCAGCGTTACGTAAACTAAATATGACTCTGTGACTGATTCCGTCTTTTTTTAAGCCTCAAGAGTGATTTGGCGATTTTGTGATACAGTGATACGATCCAATGAGTGTGATTTTAACGTGATCGAGAGTGATTAGGTGTCTCCGTGATCGATTCATTGTCATTCAGCGAATTATATAGTCCAGTCTGATTCCGTGAATTTACGATCCAGTCTTAATTGTGATTTGGTGATTTTACGATCCAGTGTGTAAGTGTGCTATGGATGCGTGGTTTAATTTATTTTCAGACATGGTGGTTAACCAAAGTGCTTGCTATGGAATACGTATGGAATCCTTATGTACATTGGCTTTGTCATCATGTGACGTCACAATTGTGACATACTGTGACTATTCAACCATGTTCAAGGACTGACGTCACACGATTTTATTATGACGATAATATCAATAACGGTTATTTGATGGTATCACAGAGTAATGAAGTCGGAATTTATATGAAACTATTATTACCATTATTTAAATGTCATTGCTGCGGATTTAATATTTTGTGATATGGTGCAACAATGCAAAAGTGATAAAAAGATTTTGTTCAGTGTTAAAATAGGTTTATTTTGCTGTATGAATTACATGTTTGTTTGAAGGCATGTTGAAGGGGGGTCGTTCAACAACGCCGTAACGCCCGCTCTAGACGGAGTGTTGTTTCGTGGGATGTGTTACACACTTTAATGGGGAGGGAGGGTGTGTTTGTTACGAGTTACGTAACGTTTTCAAAGCAATGTATTGTTTTTATTCATCACATAAAATGCAGTCATGCATGGCCATTTTGTTCATTAACAGATGATTTTCTATCTAGTGTTTATCTGTTTAAATACAAAAATAAAAGAAATAAAAAATACAAACACATTTTGTATTTTCACATCCTTGATAGTTTTTAACACTAGCCATAAAAAAGAAAAGAAACAAAAATATGCTGTTGGATTTGTTTTGTTGGGGTTTTTGGGGTGGGTTTTTTTCAATTTCACTCCGTGGATATGTGCTTTTAAACCATACAATATACTATCTCATTTTAAAAAGGGAACCCATTAAGAAATTCCTGGTTACGCCCATGCTACTTCAGTTTACAATGTTTATGTTTATGCTCAAAAAGCAATTTAGATGTTTATAGTAGGTCTCAGTATAATAAAACGTATAACCTCATTTCACCCACCGACTGCGAAGACGCCAATATATCACACCAGAACATTTTCTTCCGGGTTGCATGTTTCTTGGTGACCCTAACACGAACTCCACTAATATTTCTAGATGATATAAAATATAGGTACTACACAAGGGCTATAGCTGGTGGGTTTTTTTCTTCAGTAAATATCAGTAATGTTAGTACGTACGTTACTATTTTAATTATACTTAACAGGTCTTGTTAGTTCGATAAAAGAGATAATGCGTGGTCTGAAAACGTGTTTGTGGAAAATAATTTTTTATCAGAAATAAACAGAAAAAAAGGAAGTGAGAGAAAGAGAGAGAGAGAGAGAGTGGGGGGGGGAGAGGGGAGAGTGGGGGGAGAAAGAGGAAGACCGAGAGAGACACAAAGAGGGGATTACAGAGAGAAAGAGATATAGAGAGGGAGGTACGACAGAGAGAGAGAGAGAGGGATGGAGGGACGACAGAGAGAGAGAGGGAGAGGGAGGGAGGGACAACAGAGAGAGAGAGAGAGAGAAGATAGAAAGAGAAAGAGGGGTGACATTATCATATTAACCATGACTTATAAATTTAATGATCGACAAACAAATGACGAGTGGAATTCAAATGTCATTCTAAATTAAAGGGGGTGGGTGAGTTATTATGATTAACAAAGAAGACTATAATTCAAAATATTAGTTTTACCTTACCCCCTTTTATGTTTTTCAAATGATACAATTTGTCAAATATATGTATTTTGATTTTATTTGAAATGGTGCTACGTGAATGGACCTTCATATCAGTATCATTAATTCGTTCTGGTTTACGTTGCACGTGAGTAATTCAAATTTAAGCGAAATTTCGGATTATTTACATGATTGTGTGTATTTTTTTCACTCCAAAATTAAAGCGAAATTTTATTTATTTACAGTAGTTCGTATCAAGAACGCATTTGCGTGTATGTATTTGCGGGTGAGGTGGAGGGTGTGTTTTATTTTTTTAACTATTTGTTTATATTATTTGTTTATAAAGCGAAATTTTATTATTTATAGTAATTTATACCAATAACGCATTTACGTGTACGTTTATGCGTTGTGGGTGTGTTGGGGTTTTTTTTTTGGGTGTTTTTTGAGGGGGTGGGGAATAGGGGTGGGAGGCGTCCGATATTTGGAATTGTTTACAGTAGTGTGTACCAAGAACACATTTTACATTATATGTGTTTGTGTTTTAAACTTCTCTTTGTTATTTGGGTAGTTACTGATTTCGTTACAAGCTGAAGCTTAATAGCATGCTACAGAGGAATAATTTTGT